>NW_027184906.1:0-80004 GCF_040668555.2 Bombus flavifrons
TCCTTCCCGTTTGAGATATTTCGACGTTTTAGAGCTCGTTTTACTCCATTTAACGTGCAGATTGTAAATCACGCCAGTTTCATTCTCGAAACAAGCGGAACAGCTCGCAAATCTCGATGATTTCGTCGATTTTGACGAAAACTAATCGTCGTTTCCTTCCCGTTTGAGATATTTCGACGTTTAAGCGCTCTTTTTATTCCTTTTTACGTGCAGAAAGTAATAAACAACCGTTTAACCGTCGAAGCAAGCGGAAGAGCACGCAAATCTCGATGATTTCGTCGATTTTGATGAAAACTGACCGTCATTTCCTTCCCGTTTGATATATTTCGACGTTTAAGCGCTCTTTTTACTCCTTTTTACGTGCAGAATGTAATAAACAACCGTTTAACCGTCGAAACAAGCGGAACAGCTCGCAAATCTCGATGATTTCCTCGATTTTGACGAAAACTAACCGTCGTGTCCTTCCCGTTTGAGATATTTCGACGTTTTAGAGCTAGTTTTACTCCACTTAACGTGCAGAATGTAATACACGCCAGTTTCAGCGTCGAAACAAGCGGAACAGCTCCCAAATCTCGATGATTTCGTCGATTTTGACGAAAACTAATCGTCGTTTCCTTCCCGTTTGAGATATTTCGACGTTTTAAGCGCTCTTTTTACTCCTTTTTACGTGCAGAAAGTAATAAACAACCGTTTAACCGTCGAAACAAGCGGAACAGCTCGCAAATCTCGATGATTTCGTCGATTTTGATGCAAACTGACCGTCATTTCCTTCCCGTTTGAGATATTTCGACGTTTAAGCGCTCTTTTTACACCTTTTTACGAGCAGAATGTAATAAACAACCGTTTAACCGTCGAAACAAGCGGGACAGCTCGCAAATCTCGATGATATGGTTGATTTTGACGAAAACTAACCGTCGTTTCCTTCCCGTTTGAGATATTTCGACGTTTAAGAGCTCATTTCACTCCTTTTTACGTGCAGAATGCAATGCACAACCGTTTAACCGTCGAAACAAGCGGAACAGCACGCAAATCTCGATGATTTCGTCGATTTTGATGAAAACTGACCGTCATTTCCTTCCCGTTTGAGATATTTCGACGTTTAAACGCTCATTTCACTCCTTTTTACGTGCAGAATGCAATGCACAACCGTTTAACCGTCGAAACAAGCGGAACAGCTCCCAAATCTCGATGATTTCGTCGATTTTGATGAAAACTGACCGTCATTTCCTTCCCGTTTGAGATATTTCGACGTTTAAACGCTCATTTCACTCCTTTTTACGTGCAGAATGCAATGCACAACCGTTTAACCGTCGAAACAAGCGGAACAGGTAACAAATCTCGATGATTTCGTCGATTCTAATGAAAACTGACCGGTGATTTCCTTCCCGTTTGAGATATTTCGACGTTTAAACGCTCATTTCACTCCTTTTTACGTGCAGAATGCAATGCACAACCGTTTAACCGTCGAAACAAGCGGAACAGCACGCAAATCTCGATGATTTCGTCGATTTTGATGAAAACTGACCGTCATTTCCTTCCCGTTTGATATATTTCGACGTTTAAGCGCTCTTTTTACTCCTTTTTACGTGCAGAATGTAATAAACAACCGTTTAACCGTCGAAACAAGCGGAACAGCTCGCAAATCTCGATGATTTCCTCGATTTTGACGAAAACTAACCGTCGTTTCCTTCCCGTTTGAGATATTTCGACGTTTTAGAGCTAGTTTTTACTCCACTTAACGTGCAGAATGTAATACACGCCAGTTTCAGCGTCGAAACAAGCGGGACAGCTCGCGAATCTCGATGATTTCGTCGATTTTGACGAAAACTAATCGTCGTTTCCTTCCCGTTTGAGATATTTCGACGTTTAAGCGCTCTTTTTACTCCTTTTTAAGTGCAGAAAGTAATAAACAACCGTTTAACCGTCGAAACAAGCGGAACAGCTCGCAAATCTCGATGATTTCGTCGATTTTGACGAAAACTAATCGTCGTTTCCTTCCCGTTTGAGATATTTCGACGTTTAAGCGCTCTTTTTATTCCTTTTTACGTGCAGAAAGTAATAAACAACCGTTTAACCGTCGAAGCAAGCGGAAGAGCACGCAAATCTCGATGATTTCGTCGATTTTGATGAAAACTGACCGTCATTTCCTTCCCGTTTGATATATTTCGACGTTTAAGCGCTCTTTTTACTCCTTTTTACGTGCAGAATGTAATAAACAACCGTTTAACCGTCGAAACAAGCGGAACAGCTCGCAAATCTCGATGATTTCCTCGATTTTGACGAAAACTAACCGTCGTGTCCTTCCCGTTTGAGATATTTCGACGTTTTAGAGCTAGTTTTACTCCACTTAACGTGCAGAATGTAATACACGCCAGTTTCAGCGTCGAAACAAGCGGAACAGCTCCCAAATCTCGATGATTTCGTCGATTTTGACGAAAACTAATCGTCGTTTCCTTCCCGTTTGAGATATTTCGACGTTTAAGCGCTCTTTTTACTCCTTTTTACGTGCAGAAAGTAATAAACAACCGTTTAAACCGTCGAAACAAGCGGAACAGCTCGCAAATCTCGATGATTTCGTCGATTTTGATGCAAACTGACCGTCATTTTCCTTCCCGTTTGAGATATTTCGACGTTTAAGCGCTCTTTTTACACCTTTTACGAGCAGAATGTAATAAACAACCGTTTAACCGTCGAAACAAGCGGGACAGCTCGCAAATCTCGATGATATGGTTGATTTTGACGAAAACTAACCGTCGTTTCCTTCCCGTTTGAGATATTTCGACGTTTAAGAGCTCATTTCACTCCTTTTTACGTGCAGAATGCAATGCACAACCGTTTAACCGTCGAAACAAGCGGAACAGCACGCAAATCTCGATGATTTCGTCGATTTTGATGAAAACTGACCGTCATTTCCTTCCCGTTTGAGATATTTCGACGTTTTAAACGCTCATTTCACTCCTTTTTACGTGCAGAATGCAATGCACAACCGTTTATAACCGTCGAAACAAGCGGAACAGCTCCCAAATCTCGATGATTTCGTCGATTTTGATGAAAAACTGACCGTCATTTCCTTCCCGTTTGAGATATTTCGACGTTTAAACGCTCATTTCACTCCTTTTTACGTGCAGAATGCAATGCACAACCGTTTAACCGTCGAAACAAGCGGAACAGGTAACAAATCTCGATGATTTCGTCGATTCTAATGAAAACTGACCGTGATTTCCTTCCCGTTTGAGATATTTCGACGTTTAAACGCTCATTTCACTCCTTTTTACGTGCAGAATGCAATGCACAACCGTTTAAAACCGTCGAAACAAGCGGAACAGCACGCAAATCTCGATGATTTCGTCGATTTTGATGAAAACTGACCGTCATTTCCTTCCCGTTTGATATATTTCGACGTTTAAGCGCTCTTTTTACTCCTTTTTACGTGCAGAATGTAATAAACAACCGTTTAAACCGTCGAAACAAGCGGAACAGCTCGCAAATCTCGATGATTCCTCGATTTTGACGAAAACTAACCGTCGTTTCCTTCCCGTTTGAGATATTTCGAACGTTTTAGAGCTAGTTTTACTCCACTTAACGTGCAGAATGTAATACACGCCAGTTTCAGCGTCGAAACAAGCGGGACAGCTCGCGAATCTCGATGATTTCGTCGATTTTGACGAAAACTAATCGTCGTTTCCTTCCCGTTTGAGATATTTCGACGTTTAAGCGCTCTTTTTACTCCTTTTTAAGTGCAGAAAGTAATAAACAACCGTTTAAACCGTCGAAACAAGCGGAACAGCTCGCAAATCTCGATGATATGGTTGATTTTGACGAAAACTAACCGTCGTTTCCTTCCCGTTTGAGATATTTCGACGTTTAAGCGCTCTTTTTACTCCTTTTTACGTGCAGAAAGTAATAAACAACCGTTTAACCGTCGAAACAAGCGGAACAGCTCGCAAATCTCGATGATTTCGTCGATTTTGATGCAAACTGACCGTCATTTCCTTCCCGTTTGAGATATTTCGACGTTTAAGCGCTCTTTTTACACCTTTTTACGAGCAGAATGTAATAAACAACCGTTTAAACCGTCGAAACAAGCGGAACAGCTCGCAAATCTCGATGATTTCGTCGATTTTGATGCAAACTGACCGTCATTTCCTTCCCGTTTGAGATATTTCGACGTTTAAGCGCTCTTTTTACACCTTTTTACGAGCAGAATGTAATACACGCCAGTTTCATCCTCGAAACAAGCGGAACAGCTCGCAAATCTCGATGATTTCCTCGATTTTGACGAAAACTAACCGTCGTTTCCTTCCCGTTTGAGATATTTCGACGTTTTAGAGCTAGTTTTACTCCACTTAACGTGCAGAATGTAATACACGCCAGTTTCATCCTCGAAACGAGCGGGACAGCTCGCAAATCACGGTGATTTCGTCGATTTTGATGAAAACTGAACGTCGTTTCCTTCCCGTTTGAGATTGTCACGTCCCGGGCTCCGCACGTGCCGTAACGAAGATACAAAATTACTATACGCAAATCAGCGCGAGAAAAATTTGAATACACCAAGGAACACACGCTACTACAAAACAAAATAAAAAATTAACAAATGAGGGCGACAAATAAATCCAACTATCAGTATAAAATAAAGTAAATAAAATCAATTAATAAACTGGACTAGATACGAACCAATCAAATAAATCAAGAATAAGAAGGATTATACATGACAAATTTGCAAAATAAAGGAAAAGGAGCAACAAGAAGATATACTACAATCAATCAACGAAGACGGAATATGTAAAATACAAAAGAAAGAATTTAAATCAGTAAATAAAAATTAATTAATGAATTAAACGAGTCGCGAACCAAACGAGTAAATCAAGAAATAAGAATAACTACAAAAGGAAAATAATTGAAACACCAGGAATATATGTGTATATAAATATATTTTATTCAATCAACGCAGCAACAACTTGGAGAGTTACATATAAATATAAACATATATGCCAAACATGTAATAACCCAGAAAATATTAGAAACAATACTTCCAATACTATACTAATAATACAAATCCAACATTACCAAACTATAAATATATGAGTATATAAAATCAATGAACTTATAGTCTAACGAATACATAAAACACAATATTGCATTATTAAAGAAATAGAGGTTACATCGTCAGAAATATATATATATATGTGTGCGCACTCTACATTATTAAATTAAAATTATTAATTTAAGATACATACTTAAAACTAGCCAACATTCGGGTAAAATAATTATAAAATGAGAACTACATTACGTAACATGCATGTCTATATATATAAATATATAAATATATAATCTACACTCTAAACCAAACTACTACTAATAATCTAAATGAATATAAAAGAAATAGAACACACAACGCAACACTAGGGACTAAGTAACAACCTATCGACAGGCAAAACGTTCAAAATAATTGACACCGCAACGACTTGAAGAATTGCAAACACAAATATGTGGAAAACATATTAAACACACGATAATCTAGAAATAAAACTTTAATACTATGTTGTCACAATACAAAATATATATATATATATATATGAAATCAAATGGTTAACAGTCTAATGAATACATAACCTAAAATACACAATACTACACTATTAAAGAACTAATATAAAAATCACATTGATGGAAATATGTATATGCGTGCACATTCTATACTATTAAATCAAGTTAACAATCTGGTAAACATAAAATACATAATCAAAACTCGTGATCATTCTAGTAAGGAATTGCATATGAAAGCTATACTGCGAAACATGCATGTCTATATATATATATATATAAAATCTAGATTTTAAACCAAGCTATTAATAATCTAAATGAATATAAAAGATATAGAACATACACATAGCACTATTGAAACTAACTAACTAACTACTTGTTAGCAAATCAAGCGATTAAAAATAATTAACACCGCCTCGACTGGGAGAATTGCGTACAGCATAAATATGTAAACCATATCAAACACATAATAATCTGGTAAACGATAGAAATAAAACTCTCAATACTACGTTGTCACATTACAAAACATATATGTATATATGAAAACAAATAATTGACATATAACCTCAAATACACAATTAAAGAATTTATATGAAAAGTCACACTATCAGAAATATATACATATATACTTATATGTGTGTATGTGTGTTCTATTCTACTAAATCAAAATTAACAATCTAGTAAACATAAAATAAACAATTAACATTTCACTTCGTATGAAACTACACCACTACAAGAAACATGTATATGCATATATATATATATATATATATATATATATATATATATATATATATGTCGGAGAGGAAAGAACACCGGAGCCTCTGGAATGCTGGATAATCCCGCAACATTGTAACCTAGAGCCTACTATAGCTGTAATTAAACAATTGTAGTTATTCAACCTAATTGTAATTGTCCGAGATTTGTGATAGTGAGCTTGGGCTCGAGGCGACAGTCGGTCGCCAACGTGCCCGCGGTCAAGGGATGAACGTTTTGTCTAACAAAGGTATGAAGTAATTCTATAGCTCTCCTTAAAAGAAATATCTCTGGCGACACACGACAGTAAACATTCCAACGGTCTCTGTCCCGTGGCCACACGCAGTTCCTATTCTTCGAGAAAGATGATTGCCAGATGTCGATGTCTCTCCACAGTACGTGACCAGCTAGCCCGAGGGCCGTTATAAACACTAATATCTAGTTACCTAAAGTCCTTCGAACAGATAAACAGTCTTTGTCCCAACTACGGGAAGATAGGGGAGATCTATTTCTTTCAACGAACGGCGTCTCCCACTAGCAACTTTCCCTCGAGGGCGGCTAGCATCTTTTCCAACCACCGATATGGAAATTGACCAATTAGCAGCAACGCCAATTTCCCTTACTCCCGGAACGAAGACTATCCTCGACGAATCCGATGATCTCGTGCCCTTAGACACACCCCGATATCGTTTTCCTCTGTGGCATCATCGGGACGGAAAAGTCATTCTTTCACGCGATCTCGTCAACTGAAGGAAGTAACGTTCTTACGATTTATTGTGCGGACTTAGACTTCGCGAACACGTTCAACCATCATCCCTCTTACCGCGGTTTCGTTATCGAACCCGAGACCATTGTTACTAGTATCGCGGGTGCCTAATCACCACAGTCGATTGTTAAACTTGTATCATCCGTGCCTGTGCTAATAAACTGTGTCTTTATTATATCGCAACGATGGCTAATTTCAATGAAGACTCACCAAACACCCACAATCCTGACCCCAACGCTACTCCGACATCAGAAGTGGGATCAGAACCGTTTAAAGCGCTACAAGAGCAAATGGCCCTTATGCGCGAGTTAATTCAGACGCTAGCGCACAAACCGGGGGAGCAAAGACCGAGTGCGGAATCTAAGAATGCAACGTTACCACGTTTTGACCCCGAAGGCACAGGCGCCGATCCATCTGCGTGGTGCGCGCATGCTGATCTGATTTTGAAAGACCACCCGATGCAAGATAGTGCGTTACTTTCCGCTCTAAATCGCGCCCTAAAGGGTTCTGCTGCGCATTGGCTTTCGCAAGTGGTGCGCGGTGGAAAGCTTACCTGGCCAACGCTTAAGGAACAATTTCTCTCGCGTTTTGGTGGCAGAGAGACAGCCGCTTCGGCGTTAATAAGGATATCCAGAGAACGACCGTCGGAGACTGAATCTCCGGGAGCGTACGGTAGTCGCCTCCGCTCCATGCTGCAGATGAAGTTGCAAGATCTAACGATGCCCGAAGTGATCAACGCCCTCGCCCTTTATATACTGAGTTCACAAGATCAACGCTTTCAGCGACTAACGCTCGCGAATAATATCAGGACGGAGGACCAATTTCATGATGAAATGAGGATTCTCCCTTACAACGATCAGCCGACATTTTCGTCAAGAAATCCACCGGCGGAACCCGAAGCCAAAAGACGCAAGCTGTCGGCCCACCACGTGAAGTGCCTCTACTGTGGTAAACAAGGACACAGAATAGCTGAGTGCCGCCGTAGGATGCAGAGAGAACAGCGAGGAAATACGCAACGCCCGGAAGGAAGACAACCGGCAACATCGCCCCAGGTGGTTTGCTTCAAGTGTAAGGCGGAGGGCCATATCGCACCAAACTGTCCGCAACAACAAGACGGAAAATCCAGCCCCAAGAACAAACTCCGAGTCGACGTCTGTGTGATGAAGCCGCCAGTTGGTAGTTTGAGTCATCTGGGTGAGTCGTTTCCGTTTTACTTCGATTCCGGAGCCGAGTGCTCATTAGTTAAAGAATCTGTAGCCTCGAAATTTTCCGGTAAGAGAACGACAGATGTAATAGCAATGCAAGGAATCGGAAATGCCTGCGTTAAAAGTACGTCCCAGATTTTGTCCGTCGTACGTATTAGCGATTTTACATTGGAGATAGCTTTCCACGTCCTTGACGATAGTCATTTAAAGTACGATATTATGATTGGTCGCGAGATAGTAAGCCAAGGATTCGATGTAATTATTACGCCCAACGGCCTCGATATCCGCAAAACGAAGACAGTCAATGCTTGCCATAAAACCGTCGAAAATGGGATTGACTTTAATAAAGTAGACACCGAAGTATGTGGTAATGATAAGAGCCGATTGATTTCTATTCTCCAAAATTTTAAAGAGTCATTTATTACGGGCTTCCCGCGTACTCGCGTAAATACGGGCCAGTTAGAGATTCGATTAATTGATCCCAACATCACCGTACAAAGAAGTCCCTACAGACTCAGCGAGGAAGAACGAAGAACAGTGCGAGAGAGAATCAGCGAGTTAATCAAGGCAAAAATCATAAGACCCAGTAGTTCGCCGTTCGCGAGCCCCATGATACTCGTGAAGAAAAAGGACGGCTCAGATAGACTGTGTGTAGATTTTCGAGCGCTAAACAAAAACACGGTCGCGGATCGGTATCCCCTACCCCTCATCGCGGATCAGATCGCGAGATTGCAAAAGGCGAGATACTTCATTAGCTTAGACATGGCCAGCGGGTTTCATCAGATTCCTATTCATCCTAATTCGACGGAGTATACGGCGTTCGTTACCCCCGACGGACAGTACGAGTACCTAACCATGCCGTTCGGATTGAAAAATGCACCTTCCGTTTTTCAGAGGGCCATTCTCAACGCCTTAGGCGACCTTGCGTATTCATACGTTGTTGTCTACTTGGATGACGTTCTAATTATTGCCGACTCGATAGATCAAGCCCTAGAAAGATTGAACACCGTATTGGATACCCTCGTAAAAGCCGGATTCTCTTTCAACTTTTCAAAATGTTCTTTCCTAACGACCTCGGTACTTTATTTGGGGTATGTAATCCGTGACGGAGAAGTTCGCCCCAACCCGGGTAAAATACACGCCTTGAGCTCTTTACCTGCGCCAACGACCGTCACACAGCTCAGACAATTCATAGGTCTAGCCACTTACTTCCGAAAATTCGTCCCTAAATTCTCACAGATAATGAAACCCTTGTACGCGCTTACTTCCGGTAACAAAAGCATAGCTTGGACGGATAAACATGAAAAAATAAGGCAAAAGGTAATTTCCGTCCTGACCGAAGCACCGGTGTTAATGATATTCGACCCCAACTACCCGATAGAACTACATACCGACGCTAGTTCTGAAGGATATGGGGCCATTTTGATGCATAAGGTCGAAGGTCAAAATAGAGTAGTAGAATATTACAGTAAAAAGACTAGCCCCGCGGAATCCAGATACCATTCCTATGAACTGGAGACGTTGGCGGTTGTAAACGCCGTCAAACATTTCCGTCATTACCTACACGGACGAGAATTCCTCGTTGTCACTGATTGCAACTCCCTAAAGGCATCCAGTAATAAGGTACATTTAAGTGACAGGGTTTACAGATGGTGGGCCTACCTGCAAACTTTCACCTTCGACATTATGTATCGGGAAGGCAAACGAATGGCTCACGCCGACTTCTTTTCGCGGAACCCCGTAGACTCGGATCACCGTAAGATCGACAAAATCGCCGAAAAGGAAATCAATCTGGCCGAAATCTCCGACGATTGGCTCTTAGCGGAACAACGTCGCGACCCCCAAATCACCGAAATTGTTGATAAGTTGCGGAACGACGAGCTTGCGGAAGACATCGCGAACACCTACGAACTACGATCCGGCACCCTGTACCGTAAAATACAAAGAAGGGGCAGAACTCTCTGCTTGCCCATTGTCCCAAGGGGCTTTAGGTGGTCCGTGATCAGCCATGTACACCAGTCAATCATGCACTTAGGATGGGATAAAACGCTCGAGAAACTATACGAGTATTACTGGTTCGAAGGAATGGCGAAATACGTTCGCAAATTCGTTGAGAACTGTCATGCTTGTCGAGTTTCTAAGGCCAGTTCCGGCAAAATACAAGCCGAACTACACCCCATACCTAAGACCAGCATACCTTGACACACGGTTCACATGGATATCACGGGCAAACTAAGCGGTAAAAACGACGCGAAGGAATATGTCATTGTGCTGGTCGACGCCTTCACCAAGTTCGTATACTTGCACCACACCCGTAAGATAGACTCCCTTAATACCATTAAAGCACTCAAGTCCGCTATATTCTTATTCGGCAGCCCCTGTCGGGTAATAGCGGACCAGGGAAGATGTTTTACGGGCAAAGAATTTCAAGACTTTTGTAGAGATAAAAATATTAAACTCCACTTAATAGCAACCGGTGCTAGCAGGGCCAATGGACAGGTAGAGCGTATCATGGGTACGCTAAAAAATACGTTCACAACAATAGAAACGACCGGACGGTCCTGGCAAGACGCGATCGGGGAAACACAACTGGCTTTAAATTGTACCCCCAACCGCGTGACTAAGTCGAGCCCATTGGAACTGTTAATCGGTAAAACAGCGAGACCCTACGGCTTGTCCGTACCCGACAATATCGAAGAAAGAGAAGTAGATATCTCCCACGTACGGCGACAGGCGATAAAAAATATAGAAGCAAGTGCCAAATACGATAAGGATAGGTTCGATAAAAATAAGGCTCAAGTAGTTAGGTTTAACCTTGGTGAGTTTGTGTTACGTAAAAACGAGGAAAGAAACCAAACGAAGCTAGATCCGAAATTCAGGGGTCCATTTAGGATAGCAGAGATTTTGGAAGGAGATAGGTACACCTTAGAAACCTTGGACGGCAAAAGATTCCGGACTCCCGGAACGAAGACTATCCTCGACGAATCCGATGATCTCGTGCCCTTAGACACACCCCGATATAGTTTTCCTCTGTGGCATCATCGGGACGGAAAAGTCATTCTTTCACGCGATCTCGTCAACTGAAGGAAGTAACGTTCTTACGATTTATTGTGCGGACTTAGACTTCGCGAACACGTTCAACCATCATCCCTCTGACCGCGGTTTCGTTATCGAACCCGAGACCATTGTTACTAGTATCGCGGGTGCCTAATCACCACAGTCGATTGTTAAACTTGTATCATCCGTGCCTGTGCTAATAAACTGTGTCTTTATTATATCGCAACGATGGCTAATTTCAATGAAGACTCACCAAACACCCACAATCCTGACCCCAACGCTACTCCGACATATATATATATATACGTTTGTGTGTGTTTTATATTATTGAACACTATAAAATAAACTACTTAGCACAATAAATAACACTATCGAAAAAATTACAAAACATTAGTCACATTAAAATGACACACAATATAAATATATATATATATATATTCACATGAACAATACTATTGTCATTTTAACAATAATAATAACAATAAATATATAATCTAATTGCGGTAGAATAAGGGAAAACGAGCGACAGACAGAAAAATCAGTTCGATAAAACTAAAGACCCGCCACTGTAACCTCACTGATGACATTTGCGAGCAGCCATGGTAGATTTATACGCGCACGTCGGAACACACGCAATAATTATACACATTAGATAAATACAAAATACAATATTTCTCAATTCAACTATACGTCAAAACACCGAAACAAGATTTACACATAATTGACAAATAGATCCGAGATCAATAGAAATTACTGTATGCGAGGGACATTCGCGGGCGGCCATTTTGAAACATGCGTGCACTAATTCGTAGGTATTACAAAAAATAATAATAATAATAAAATTATACTTTCGATAGGAAAAAGAAAAGAAAAGGAAAAGGAAAGAACAGCGAAAATAAATATTTAATACAAAATGGAACGTCGTGCCGAGGTAGCAATAAATAAAGACACGGGACAGGAATGCCGGGGTTTGGTGGAAATCAGCCGCGAGAAATGAATCATAAAACACATTGTTAACAATTTTATTATGCGAAAATTACTTTGTATAAAAAATATATATATATACATATATATAATCGAATAAAAAGAAAATATAAAACTAAACAAATATATTTAAAATGTATAAATATATATATATATATATATGTCGGAGATGTAGGGATAGCGGGCCTTTCTTTTGGAATTTTGGGAAGATTCCCAATACTTTCGGTTAAACTGTTTGTTTAACCTGTTCAATATAGTATTATAACAGTGGACTTGAGGTTGAGGTGACACTGCCGGTCACCGAACGTAGCCACGGTCTCGGGATGAACGTAGAAGTACAAATGTTGAGGGACACACGTTGTATTAACAAACAAGTCCCGAGGCGGGAGCAATAACGGCTCTACGCGAGCCTAGTAACGGTGCCTGGAATTTTGTTGATAACCCTGATCAATATGCAATTGACAAGTGTGATCGTGTCAGTCTTTTATTTGTATGATCACCTTGGAGAGTTGATACACAACGTCAAACGATTAGTCTAAAAGATACCGAACGTCATAGCAAACGTCTTTTCAAGAAAGCTTATAACTAAATGTTCAAAAAGTTGTCCCGTTGACCGTGGATTCGTTAAACCCGAGAACATTGTTTATTTAAGAGTGACTTTACGTTATACAGTTAAACCTTGTTTAATCAACTCCTGTACATATTACTGTAAATATAAACCTTTGAACAACTATAATGGCTAATCCTAATGAAGAAACGCAAGACGCCCCAAGAACCAGCACCAACCCAACAAACCCGATTAACCCGACATCAGAAGTGGGATCAGAGCCGTTTTTGTCCATGCGAGAGCATATAACAATCATGCGTGAGTTAATAAGGACGCTTGTGACAGAACCGGGTGCGGAAACGAAGAATCTATCGCTTCCGCGTTTTAACCCAGAAATCGCAGGTTCTGACCCAGCTGCATGGTGTGCAGTAGTAAATCTGATTATGAAAGAAAATCCCTTGCAAAGCAGTGTGTTATATTCTGCTTTGAGTTGTGCTCTAGAAGGTACAGCAGCGCAATAGCTAACGCAAGTATTGGTTGGTAGAGATATTACTTGGACAAAATTTAAAGACCTTTTCACTGCGCGTTTTGGTGGTAAAGAAACAGCTACCTCAGCGCTAATGAAGATGTCTCATGAAAAACCACTGAAAGATGAAACTATGGGAGCTTTTGGTATACGTCTCCGTTCCTTCCTGAAGGCAAGATGGGAAAATTTAACTATGGCTGAGGTGATCAACGCTACTGTTCTTTTCCAATTGGCTACGCAAGATCAGCGTTTTGAACGGGTTGCACTTACAAGTGATATTAAGACTGAGGATCAATTTCTAAGTGAAATGAGAGCTTTCTCTTACGCAAAGAAGAGGCCGGTGATTGTTACGGACAACTTTTCTACGGGTCCTGAAGCTAAACGTCATAAGCCGCCGGATTACCGGATTAAGTGTCATTACTGTGGTAACCTCGGACATAAAGTGATGGAGTGTCAAAAAAAGATAAAATTTGGGAAACAGAGGAACCCGAACGAAAGTCAATCAGCCGCTACATCGAAGGTGATATGTTTCAAGTGTCGAGAGGAGGGTCATATTGCGCCCAGTTGCCCAATGTTGCGGAAAGGGAAAAATAACGGCAGTACACCTAAAGGAGGCAGTAACTCCAAAAACGAGAAACGGGTTGATTTCTCTGTAACGGAAGCTTCCATTGGTAAATTAATTCATCTGGGTGAGTCGTATCCATTTTACTTCGACTCAGGGGCTGAGTGTTCGTTAATTAAAGAATCCGTGGCATTGAAATTTTCCGGTAAAAGAAAGACTAATACAGTAATGATGCGTGGAATAGGAGATACCTGTGTTAAATGTACTTCGCAAATTTTGTCTTTAGTATGTATTAATGGATTTACATTGGAGATAATTTTTCATGTTCTTGCTGATAGTCACTTAAAATATGATATAATGATTGGTCGTGAAATTTTGAGCCAGGGTTTTGATGTAAATATTACTCAAAACGGCATTGTTATTAATAGAGCAAAAATAATTAGTGCGTGTAGTAAAGTCAAAGAAAACGAAATCAATATTAATGAGGTTGACACTGATATTATAGGGAATGATAAAAACCGTTTGATTTCTGTTCTTGAAAAATTCAAAGACTCGTTTATTACGGGGTTTCCACGAGCTCGCGTTAATACGGGACAATTAGAGATACGGTTAATAGATCCTAACGTCACTGTGCAAAGAAGTCCTTACCGGCTTAGTGAGGAAGAGCGAAGACTTGTACGTGAAAGAATAAGCAAATTAATAGAGGCGAAAATTGTACGGCCCAGCAATTCTCCTTTCGCGAGCCCCATATTACTTGTTAAAAAGAAGGATGGCTCAGAGAGACTATGCGTGGATTACAGAGAATTAAATAAAAAACACGGTTGCGGATCGGTTTCTTTTACCTCTAATAGCGGATCAAATCGCGAGATTGCAGAAAGCTAAGTACTTTATTTCCTTGGATATGGCCAGTGGGTTTCATCAAATTCCTATTCATCCAAATTCCACGGAGTATACAGCGTTTGTTACTCCAGACGGGCAATACGAATACATAACAATGCCGTTTGGGTTAAAAAATGCACCGTCCGTCTTTCAGAGAGCAATTTTTAAGGCCTTAGGAGATCTTGCTTATTCGTACGTAGTTGTATATTTGGATGATGTACTAATTACCGCTGATTCGGTTGACCAGGCTTTAGAAGATTAGATATTGTATTGAACACCCTTGTGAACGCTGGATTTTCTTTTAATTTCTCTAAATGCTCTTTTCTAAAAACTTCGGTTCTCTATTTGGGTTATGTTATTCACAACGGTGAAGTTCGCCCCAACCCGGGTAAAATACAAGCCTTGAGTTCTTTATCCGCACCGACGACCGTTACGTAGCTCAGGCAGTTTATTGGTTTGGCTTCTTATTTTCGAAAATTTGTTCCAAAATTCTCACAAATAATGAAGCCTTTATATGCACTTACTTCTAGTAATAAAAATATAAGCTGGACGGATAGGCACGAAAAGATAAGACAAAGAATAATATCAATTCTCACCGATGAACCAGTGTTGATGATATTTGATCCTAAATATCCTATAGAATTACATACCGATGCCAGTCTAGATGGATATGGGGCTATTTTGATGCAGAAAGTTGAAGGGAAAAACAGAGTAGTGGAATATTATAGCAAAAGAACTAGTCCTGCTGAATCCAGATATCATTCGTATGAGTTGGAGACGTTAGCAGTAGTTAACGCTATTAAAACATTTCCGACACTATTTGCATGGACGAGAGTTCCTTGTTGTAACGGATTGTAATTCTTTGAAGGCGTCCAGCAATAAAGTAAATTTAAATGACAGGGTTCACAGGTGGTGGGCGTATTTACAAACCTTTAATTTTAACATTATGTATCGCGAAGGAAAACGAATGGCTCATGTAGATTTCTTTTCGCGGAATCCTATAGATATTGATCGCGTAGAAATTAACAAAATTAAAGAAAAGGAAATTAATCTGACTGAAATTTCTAAAGGATGGTTGTTAGCGGAACAGCGTCGCGATCCTCAAATTTCGGAAATTGTTACTAAGTTACAAAATGATGAACTCGCGGAGGATATTGCAAGTACGTACGAATTACGGTCTAGTACCCTTTACCGCAAAATACAAAGAAAAGGCAGGACTCTCAGTTTGCCTATTGTCCCAAGAGGTTTTAGGTGGTCCGTAATTAATCATGTGCACCAGTCAATTATGCATTTAGGTTGGGATAAAACGCTTGAAAAGCTGTATGAGTATTACTGGTTTGAAGGAATGGCGAAATATGTTCGTAAATTCGTGGAGAACTGTCATGCTTGTCAGGTTTCCAAGACGAGTTCAGGTAAAGTTCAAGCTGAACTATATCCTATACCTAAAATCAGCATTCCTTGGCATACGGTTCACATGGATATTACGGGCAAGTTAAGTGGAAAGAGTGACTTGAAAGAATATGTTATTGTTTTGATTGATGCTTTTACTAAATTTGTATTTTTGCACCATACGCGTAAGTTGGATTCCTTTAATACTGTTAAAGCACTCAAGTCAGCTATATTCTTATTCGGGAGTCCTTGCCGAGTAATAGCGGATCAAGGTAGATGCTTTACTGGTAAAGAGTTCAAAGATTTTTGTAGTGAAAAACAAATTAAACTACACTTGATAGCAACCGGTGCCAGTAGAGCTAACGGGCAGGTGGAGCGTGTTATGGGTACTTTGAAAAACATGTTCACTACAGTGGAGACGACCGGCCGCACGTGGCAAGATGCGATTGGTGAAATAACAATTGGCTTTGAATTGCACTACTAATCGTGTGACAAAATCAAGTCCATTAGAGTTATTGATCGGCAAAGCAGCAAGACCCTTCGGTTTGTTGTTGCCTGATAATATGGAAGAAAGAGAAATAGTTATCTCCGATGTAAGACAGCAAGCTATAAAGAACATTGAGATTAACGCTAAGTACGATAAAGAAAGATATGATAAAACTAAGGCTAAGGTAGTTAGATTTAATCTTGGAGATTTTGTGTTGCGCAAAAACGAAGAGAGAAATCAAACCAAATTGGATCCAAAGTTTAGGGGCCCATTTGTAATAGCAGAGATTTTAGAAGGAAACAGGTACGTTTTAAAGACGTTGGATGGTAAACGATCATTCAAGTACAGTCATGATAAGTTAAGGAAAATGCCAAATAGTTGCATTCCTGCTGAGTTGGATATCTGTGGTGATGGTGATGGAAGTGACAATGACAGTTTGAGTACACCGATCCAGGAGGAACCTGTATTATGTTCATAGTATCTAGTATCGATTTTTGAGGAGCATTAACACTATGACCATAACATCTAGCATAGTGTTTCCTCGTACGTTATGAACAATATTCATAACGGAGTTCAGTGTTCTCATGTGCATCCAGTGTGGTGATGAGAACGGAGTTCAGTGTTCTCATGTGCATCCAGTGTGGTGATGAGAACGAAATTCAGTGCTCTCATGAGCGTCTAGTGTTGTTGAGAAACGGAGTTCAGTGTTCTCATGTGCATCCAGTGTGGTGATGAGAACGAAATTCAGTGCTCTCATGAGCGTCTAGTGTTGTTGAGAACGAAGTTCAGTGTTCTCATGTGCATCCAGTGTGGTGATGAGAACGAAATTCAGTGCTCTCATGAGCGTCTAGTGTTGTTGAGAACGAAGTTCAATGTTCTCATGAGTGCCCATTGTGGTATTGTGATGAAATTTAGTGTGTACTTTAGTGTGTACGACCATGTACGACCAGTAGTATTGAGGTGTGAAAAGGTGTTAGATTGAATAAACTGATGACTGGTGGTTCACAGGATGCAACTAGCACTTTGGATGAAATTGTAATGTTACTGATTGTTGTGTTTCGATTTATTAAAGAGCATTTCATCGGAATCTTTGTTGTTGAACTGGGCCCTTGACTAGTTGGAATATTTAGTTAGATTGTAAAATGTCAATTGTGTTAAGTCTAATGTTAAGAAAATCGAATATTCTAGATGCACCCGAGGACGGGTGATTGTCAGGATGGCCGTGTCGGAGATGTAGGGATAGCGGGCCTTTCTTTTGGAATTTTGGGAAGATTCCCAATACTTTCGGTTAAACTGTTTGTTTAACCTGTTCAATATAGTATTATAACAGTGGACTTGAGGTTGAGGTGACACTGCCGGTCACCGAACGTAGCCACGGTCTCGGGATGAACGTAGAAGTACAAATGTTGAGGGACACACGTTGTATTAACAAACAAGTCCCGAGGCGGGAGCAATAACGGCTCTACGCGAGCCTAGTAACGGTGCCTGGAATTTTGTTGATAACCCTGATCAATATGCAATTGACAAGTGTGATCGTGTCAGTCTTTTATTTGTATGATCACCTTGGAGAGTTGATACACAACGTCAAACGATTAGTCTAAAAGATACCGAACTATGTTATGTTACCGAACGAATTATGTTAGATATATATATATATATATATATATATATATATATATATATAACTAACATATGAACGGGGTTATATCCAAAGCGGCAAAATCGAAATCAAGAAGCTTCAGGATGGAACTCGCAACACGTCATGCGCTGAATACATCGTTCGGAATCACACACGGTTCTTCGGAATCCCACTTTCTCTTGCGCTGGAACAACAAAAATAGGAAAAGAGATCAAAACCACGAAAACAGCAAATATCGAAAATCAAATTAAATCCCGGAAGCAACCATAACATGGAAATATTCTTCAAAACCAAACTCACGAAAGATAAATCAGAAGAAATCCTTATTGCAGGGGAGTGGCGGATCGCGCGTGTTGCCGGAGCAAGTGTCGATATAATAATGAGACTCTAGCCACCGGCCCCTTCCACGCGCCGAAGAACAAAAATTATTCCCACAGCACTAACATAAAAATTCTCGAGAAAAGACTAGAACAGCATGGAAGGCTCCAAGCCTACTAGACGCTACCTCAGCAGAAAATAGGACCGATGGGAAACTAAGTCGAAATACGGATTTTTGCATTCTCTCACGTACCCGCGATGGGAATCTGGAAGTTAAAAGACAAGATAACGAAGCAAAGGAGACATCAACGATTACAGAATTTGCATTCTCTCACGTACGAGTTCGGGAACCCCAAATTGCAGCATCCCGATTCCCACGGAAGCGAACCACCAGTTGACCGCCACCCTGTGGGGGATGTTATTATAAATAAACGCAGCAACACAGAACATCGTCCATTACTTTGTCGCTAATTGTACGTTACGTTTTCGGCTTATTATTATATTGTCAAATTCTACGTTACGCCATAAAATATATTGTCGTCATTCGCGCATTGCACCTCGACGGTCTCTTATTAATTGCTCAGTCTAAGTCACAAATTAAGTTAGAAATCTTTCTAAGTGTTCATTTCATTGGCGAGATTTAAAAACATCCTTATAAATAAATATATTTATACCCGCGACGTTTATCCGAATAAATAAGCCGCAAGCTTATTCAGAGTGTATTTCTAATCAAAAATAAATAAACTAAAGTTCTAATAATAATTATACCTGAGTCGAATAATTAAACCAAATAAAAAAAATTTCACCGACGACTATTACGAGCCGATGGCCCCTGACGGAACAAGGTAAGAGTCTCAATTTTATAAAATTTTCTTCTTCTCTAGTAACTTCGCCACATCCAGGAACCGAATCCGATTTACTTATCATCAATTAATACATTCAATTTCGTTTCAATTTTGAGAATAAACAAAGGGTCATTCGCTGCGTAGGCTTGCGAAAACGGTGTCTTCAATTACTGAAACACTCATTGATCTTCGCATTCCTCCTCCCACTGTTGGCAAAACATTGCCCGTCTTTGGCAAGGCTTGCGAAATCACACGAGTCTTACGCAGAGAAGACTATCAAATTAGATCTAATTGACCGATATTTTCATTCTTGCCATCGTTGTATACGATTATAAAATAGAATAATTCCCTTCTGAATCTTAACCAAAGGATCATTCGCTGTGTTGGGTTGTGGATAACGGTGTTTCGACTATCGAACCATCTATTGATCTTCGCATTCCTCCTCCCACTGCTGGCAAAATACTGCCCATCTTTGGGCAAGGTTTGCGAAATCACACGAACCCCACACAGAGAGGATCATTGAAATCACTTTCTCGTGAACACTCAATTCGGAAGGCAAGAAAATCGAAACGGTAAAAAAATCACCCTAACAAATGAACTAAGGTCCAGTTCAATGATAGATCCATTGGCGAAATTAAGAGAGGAGGAGAAAGAAACGTAAAGATAAAATTTGCATCAAACGAGGAAAATTCAAGGTCTTAACCAATCCATTAACGCGAACACTCTTGTTTTACCGTCCCTAAAACGCTATATATATATATATATATATAAATATATATATATATATATATATATATATATATTATATATATATATATTATATAACAACTTGAATAATTCCATATTCAAATTTAAATAAATTCTATACAACGAAATTGAACCGAACTCTCAAATAATTCCTACATACAGATATATACATACATATATATATATATATATATATATATGTCGGAGATGAAAGGACATCGGAGTCCTCCCTTCGGAACCCCGGGAAAATCCCTTAACACCGTAGTCTAGATTCTATCATAGGCGTAATTAAACAATTGTCGTCTTTCGATCCGATTGTATTTGTTCAAGATTTGTGATAATGAGCTTGGGCTCGAGGCGATAGCCAGTCGCCGAACGTAGCCGCGGTCAAGGGATGAACGTTTTTGCCTAACAAAGGTATGAAGTAATTCTATAGCTCTCCTTAAAAGAAATATCTCTGGCGACACATGACAGTAAACATTCCAACGGTCTCTGTCCCGTGGCCACACGCAGTTCCTATTCTTCGAGAAAGATGATTGCCAGATGTCGATGTCTCTCCACAGTACGTGATCAGCTAAGCCCGAGGGCCGTTATAAACACTAATATCTAGTTACCTAAAGTCCTTCGAACAGATAAACAGTCTTTGTCCCAACCACGGGGAAGATAGGGGAGATCTATTTCTTTCAACGAACGGCGTCTCCCACTAGCAACTTTCCCTCGAGGGCGGCTAGCATCTTTTTCTAACCACCGATATGGAGATTGACCAATTAGCAGCAACGCCAATTTCCCTTAAACGAAGGCTATCCTCGACGAATCCAAGAATCTCGTGTCCTTAGACACACCCCATCATAGTTTTCCTCTGCAGCATAATCGCGAAGGAAAGTCATTTCTCTCTGGTGAAGTCGTATTAGCGAGTTACGTAACGTCTGCACGCTCGGTGGATATTCCACGTTTTAACAAAGAGTCCGACTTAGATTTTGTGAGCATGTTCATCCACCATCCCGTCGACCGCGGATTCGTTATTGAGCCTAGGATCATTGTCATTAGTTTCTCGAGTATCTAATTACCACGGTTCCTTGCCCAATCCTATAATAATCGTATCTGCACTAGTCAATGTCTTCTCTATTGCTTATCGACAATGCGTAAACCAAACGACGATTCGTTTCACGCCCCTAATCCTTATTACAATGTAAACCCGACATATATATATATATATATATATATATATATATATATATATATATATATATATATATATATATATATATATATATATATATATAATTCTAAATAATTCTATACTGAAGTTTAGATAAATTCCGTGCGACCAAATTGAATACTTATTTTTATCCAACTTTAATCCTCTCCCGTGCGAATATCCCTGCACATAGCAGGTTAGCCGAAAACGTGGAAATTATTCATCAGTAGCCTAACACTAGTCAACGCTATCCATAAGTAATTAATTTATCAATAGATTATTTCGAAAATAAGTATAAAGAAAATTTTCTATTCGAAACAGTCCTCAGACTGTTTCTGGTGGCAGCAACTACCGTGTGAGAAATATTTCTTATACAGTCAATTAAATTTAAATCTTTCCCTTCAGATTAAAATAAAATCAAAAGTTTGAATTGACTTTAAACGAGTATGTAACAATAAACTTTCAACTTAGAAATAGATTTTAATCGAAAACCTTGATTCAATATCTTAAATATAATTATATCGTGTAAATTTTCCCCTCCTGACGAAACTCAACTAAATCGAACTAAATTGAATTAAATTAAATTAGAACAAAACAAAATAAATTAAAACAAACACAAAAAACAAATAAAAATTAAAACAAATAAAAAAAAAAAAAAAAAATCTTGCGAATTCAACGGTTTAAAATCAATTCAAACAAACAGGAACGTAACAAGATATTTCGACGTTTAAACGCTCATTTCACTCCTTTTTACGTGCAGAATGCAATGCACAACCGTTTAATCGTCGAAACAAGCGGAACAGGTAACAAATCTCGATGATTTCGTCGATTCTAATGAAAACTGACCGTGATTTCCTTCCCGTTTGAGATATTTCGACGTTTAAACGCTCATTTCACTCCTTTTTACGTGCAGAATGCAATGCACAACCGTTTAAACGTCGAAACAAGCGGAACAGCTCGCAAATCTCGATGATTTCGTCGATTTTGATGAAATCTGACCGTCGTTTCCTTCCCGTTTGAGATATTTCCACGTTTTAGCGCTCTTTTTACTCCTTTTTACGTGCAGAATGTAATACAACCCAGTTTCAGCGTCGAAACAAGCGGAACAGTTCGCAAATCTCGATGATTTCGTCGATTTTGATGAAAACTGACCGTCATTTCCTTCCCGTTTGAGATATTTCGACGTTTAAGCGCTCTTTTTACTCCTTTTTACGTGCAGAATGTAATAAACAACCGTTTAACCGTCGAAACAAGCGGGACTGCTCGCAAATCTCGATGATATGGTCGATATTGACGAAAACTAACCGTCGTTTCCTTCCCGTTTGAGATATTTCGACGTTTAAGAGCTCGTTTTACGCCATTTAACGTGCAGAATGTAATACAACCCAGTTTCAGCGTCGAAACAAGCGGGACAGCTCGCGAATCTCGATGATTTCGTCGATTTTGACGAAAACTAACCGTCGTTTCCTTCCCGTTTGAGATATTTCGACGTTTTAGAGCTCGTTTTACTCCATTTAACGTGCAGATTGTAACTCACGCCAGTTTCATCCTCGAAACGAGCGGGACAGCTCGCAAATCACGGTGATTTCGTCGATTTTGATGAAATCTGACCGTCGTTTCCTTCCCGTTTGAGATATTTCCACGTTTAAGCGCTCTTTTTACTCCTTTTTACGTGCAGAATGTAATAAACAACCGTTTAACCGTCGAAACAAGCGGGACTGCTCGCAAATCTCGATGATATGGTCGATATTGACGAAAACTAACCGTCGTTTCCTTCCCGTTTGAGATATTTCGACGTTTAAGAGCTCGTTTTACGCCATTTAACGTGCAGAATGTAATACAACCCAGTTTCAGCGTCGAAACAAGCGGGACAGCTCGCGAATCTCGATGATTTCGTCGATTTTGACGAAAACTAACCGTCGTTTCCTTCCCGTTTGAGATATTTCGACGTTTTAGAGCTCGTTTTACTCCATTTAACGTGCAGATTGTAACTCACGCCAGTTTCATCCTCGAAACGAGCGGGACAGCTCGCAAATCACGGTGATTTCGTCGATTTTGATGAAAACTGAACGTCGTTTCCTTCCCGTTTGAGATATTTCGACGTTTAAACGCTCATTTCACTCCTTTTTACGTGCAGAATGCAATGCACAACCGTTTAAACGTCGAAACAAGCGGAACAGCTCGCAAATCTCGATGATTTCGTCGATTTTGATGAAATCTGACCGTCGTTTCCTTCCCGTTTGAGATATTTCCACGTTTTAGCGCTCTTTTTACTCCTTTTTACGTGCAGAATGTAATACAACCCAGTTTCAGCGTCGAAACAAGCGGAACAGTTCGCAAATCTCGATGATTTCGTCGATTTTGATGAAAACTGACCGTCATTTCCTTCCCGTTTGAGATATTTCGACGTTTAAGCGCTCTTTTTACTCCTTTTTACGTGCAGAATGTAATAAACAACCGTTTAACCGTCGAAACAAGCGGGACTGCTCGCAAATCTCGATGATATGGTCGATATTGACGAAAACTAACCGTCGTTTCCTTCCCGTTTGAGATATTTCGACGTTTAAGAGCTCGTTTTACGCCATTTAACGTGCAGAATGTAATACAACCCAGTTTCAGCGTCGAAACAAGCGGGACAGCTCGCGAATCTCGATGATTTCGTCGATTTTGACGAAAACTAACCGTCGTTTCCTTCCCGTTTGAGATATTTCGACGTTTTAGAGCTCGTTTTACTCCATTTAACGTGCAGATTGTAACTCACGCCAGTTTCATCCTCGAAACGAGCGGGACAGCTCGCAAATCACGGTGATTTCGTCGATTTTGATGAAATCTGACCGTCGTTTCCTTCCCGTTTGAGATATTTCCACGTTTAAGCGCTCTTTTTACTCCTTTTTACGTGCAGAATGTAATAAACAACCGTTTAACCGTCGAAACAAGCGGGACTGCTCGCAAATCTCGATGATATGGTCGATATTGACGAAAACTAACCGTCGTTTCCTTCCCGTTTGAGATATTTCGACGTTTAAGAGCTCGTTTTACGCCATTTAACGTGCAGAATGTAATACAACCCAGTTTCAGCGTCGAAACAAGCGGGACAGCTCGCGAATCTCGATGATTTCGTCGATTTTGACGAAAACTAACCGTCGTTTCCTTCCCGTTTGAGATATTTCGACGTTTTAGAGCTCGTTTTACTCCATTTAACGTGCAGATTGTAACTCACGCCAGTTTCATCCTCGAAACGAGCGGGACAGCTCGCAAATCACGGTGATTTCGTCGATTTTGATGAAAACTGAACGTCGTTTCCTTCCCGTTTGAGATATTTCGACGTTTAAACGCTCATTTCACTCCTTTTTACGTGCAGAATGCAATGCACAACCGTTTAAACGTCGAAACAAGCGGAACAGCTCGCAAATCTCGATGATTTCGTCGATTTTGATGAAATCTGACCGTCGTTTCCTTCCCGTTTGAGATATTTCCACGTTTTAGCGCTCTTTTTACTCCTTTTTACGTGCAGAATGTAATACAACCCAGTTTCAGCGTCGAAACAAGCGGAACAGTTCGCAAATCTCGATGATTTCGTCGATTTTGATGAAAACTGACCGTCATTTCCTTCCCGTTTGAGATATTTCGACGTTTAAGCGCTCTTTTTACTCCTTTTTACGTGCAGAATGTAATAAACAACCGTTTAACCGTCGAAACAAGCGGGACTGCTCGCAAATCTCGATGATATGGTCGATATTGACGAAAACTAACCGTCGTTTCCTTCCCGTTTGAGATATTTCGACGTTTAAGAGCTCGTTTTACGCCATTTAACGTGCAGAATGTAATACAACCCAGTTTCAGCGTCGAAACAAGCGGGACAGCTCGCGAATCTCGATGATTTCGTCGATTTTGATGAAAACTGAACGTCGTTTCCTTCCCGTTTGAGATATTTCGACGTTTAAACGCTCATTTCACTCATTTTTACGTGCAGAATGCAATGCACAACCGTTTAACCGTCGAAACAAGCGGAACAGGTAACAAATCTCGATGATTTCGTCGATTCTAATGAAAACTGACCGTGATTCCCTTCCCGTTTGAGATATTTCGACGTTTAAACGCTCATTTCACTCCTTTTTACGTGCAGAACGCAATGCACAACCGTTTAACCGTCGAAACAAGCGGAACAGGTCGCAAATCTCGATGATTTCGTCGATTCTAATGAGAACTGACCGTGATTTCCTTCCCGTTTGAGATATTTCGACGTTTTAGCGCTCCTTTTACTCCTTTTTACGTGCAGAATGTAATAAACAACCGTTTCACCGTCGAAACAAGCGGAACAGCTCGCAAATCTCGATGATTTCGACGATTTTGATGAAAACTGACCGTCATTTCCTTCCCGTTTGAGATATTTCGACGTTTTAAACGCTCATTTCACTCCGTTTTACGTGCAGAATGCAATGCAAAACCGTTTAACCGTCGAAACAAGCGGAACAGCTCGCAAATCTCGATGATTTCGTCGATTTTGATGAAAACTGACCTTGATTTCCTTCCCGTTTGAGATATTTCGACGTTTAAACGCTCATTTCACTCCTTTTTACGTGCAGAATGTAATAAACAACCGTTTAACCGTCGGAACAAGCGGGACAGCTCGCAAATCTCGATGATTTCGTCGATTTTGACGAAATCTAACCGTCGTTTCCTTCCCGTTTGAGATATTTCGACGTTTTAGTGCTCGTTTTACTCCACTTAACGTGCAGAATGTAATACACGCCAGTTTCATCCTCGAAACGAGCGGGCCTGCTCGCAAATGTCGTTGATTTCGTCGATTTTGACGAAAACTAATCGTCGTTTCCTTCCCGTTTGAGATATTTCGACGTTTAAGAGCTCGTTTTACTCCATTTAACGTGCAGATTGTAACACACGCCAGTTTCATCCTCGAAACAAGCGGGACAGCTCGCAAATCTCGATGATATGGTCGATTTTGACGAAAACTAACCGTCGTTTCCTTCCCGTTTGAGATATTTCGACGTTTAAGAGCTCTTTTTACTCCTTTTTACGTGCAGAAAGTAATAAACAACCGTTTAACCGTCGAAACAAGCGGGACAGCTCGCAAATCTCGATGATATGGTCGATTTTGACGAAAACTAACCGTCGTTTCCTTCCCGTTTGAGATATTTCGACGTTTTAGTGCTCGTTTTACTCCACTTAACGTGCAGAATGTAATACACGCCAGTTTCATCCTCGAAACAAGCGCAACAGCTGGCAAATCTCGATGATTTCGTCGATTTTGACGAAATCTAACCGTCGTTTCCTTCCCGTTTGAGATATTTCGACGTTTTAGTGCTCGTTTTACTCCACTTAACGTGCAGAATGTAATACACGCCAGTTTCATCCTCGAAACAAGCGCAACAGCTGGCAAATCTCGATGATTTCGTCGATTTTGACGAAAAGTAACCGTCGTTTCCTTCCCGTTTGAGATATTTCGACGTTTAAGAGCTCGTTTTACTCCACTTAACGTGCAGAATGTAATAAACAACCGTTTAACCGTCGAAACAAGCGGAACAGCTCGCAAATCTCGATGATTTCGTCGATTTTGACGAAATCTAACCGTCGTTTCCTTCCCGTTTGAGATATTTCGACGTTTTAGAGCTCGTTTTACTCCACTTAACGTGCAGAATGTAATACACGCCAGTTTCATCCTCGAAACGAGCGGGACAGCTCGCAAATCTCGATGATTTCGTCGATTTTGACGAAAACTAACCGTCGTTTCCTTCCCGATTGAGATATTTCGGCGTTTAAGAGCACGTTTTACTCTATTTAACGTGCAGAATGTAATACACGCCAGTTTCATCCTCGAAACAAGCGCAACAGCACGCAAATCTCTATGATTTCGTCGATTTTGACAAAACTAACCGTCGTTTCCTTCCCGTTTGAGATATTTCGACGTTTTAGTGCTCGTTTTACTCCATTTAACGTGCAGAATGTAATACAAGCCAGTTTCATCCTCGAAACAAGCGGGACAGCTCCCAAATCTCGATGATTTCGTCGATTTTGACGAGAACTAACCGTCGTTTCCTTCCCGTTTGAGATATTTCGGCGTTTAAGTGCTCGTTTTACTCTATTTAACGTGCAGAATGTAATACACGCCAGTTTCATCCTCGAAACAAGCGCAACAGCTCGCAAATCTCGATGATTTCGTCGATTTTGACGAAAAGTAACCGTCGTTTCCTTCCCGTTTGAGATATTTCGACGTTTGAGAGCTCGTTTTACTCCATTTAACGTGCAGAATGTAATAAACAACCGTTTAACCGTCGAAACAAGCGGAACAGCTCTCAAATCTCGATGATTTCGTCGATTTTGACGAAATCTAACCGTCGTTTAATTCCCCTTTGAGATATTTCGACGTTTTAGAGCTCTTTTTACTCCACTTAACGTGCAGAATGTAATACAAGCCAGATTCAGCGTCGAAACAAGCGGGACAGCTCGCAAATCTCGATGATTTCGTCGATTTTGACGAAAACTAACCGTCGTTTCCTTCCCGTTTGAGATATTTCGACGTTTAAGCGCTCTTTTTACTCCTTTTTACGTGCAGAAAGTAATAAACAACCGTTTAACCGTCGAAACAAGCGGAACAGCTCTCAAATCTCGATGATTTCGTCGATTTTGATGAAAACTGACCGTCAATCCCTTCCCGTTTGAGATATTTCGACGTTTAAGCGCTCTTTTTACTCCTTTTTACGTGCAGAATGTAATAAACAACCGTTTAACCGTCGAAACAAGCGGGACAGCTCGCAAATCTCGATGATTTCGTCGATTTTGACGAAATCTAACCGTCGTTTCCTTCCCGTTTGAGATATTTCGACGTTTAAGAGCTCGTTTTACTCCACGTAACGTGCAGAGTGTAACACACGCCAGTTTCATCCTCGAACCAAGCGGAACAGCTCGCAAATCTCGATGATTTCGTCAATTTTGACGAGAACTAACCGTCGTTTCCTTCCCGTTTGAGATATTTCGACGTTTTAGTGCTCGTTTTACTCCACTTAACGTGCAGAATGTAATACACGCCAGTTTCATCCTCGAAACAAGCGCAACAGCTGGCAAATCTCGATGATTTCGTCGATTTTGACGAAATCTAACCGTCGTTTCCTTCCCGTTTGAGATATTTCGACGTTCTAGTGCTCGTTTTACTCCACTTAACGTGCAGAATGTAATACACGCCAGTTTCATCCTCGAAACAAGCGCAACAGCTGGCAAATCTCGATGATTTCGTCGATTTTGACGAAAAGTAACCGTCGTTTCCTTCCCGTTTGAGATATTTCGACGTTTAAGAGCTCGTTTTACTCCACCTAACGTGCAGAATGTAATACACGCCAGTTTCATCCTCGAAACGAGCGGGACAGCTCGCAAATCTCGATGATTTCGTCGATTTTGACGAAAACTAACCGTCGTTTCCTTCCCGATTGAGATATTTCGGCGTTTAAGAGCTCGTTTTACTCTATTTAACGTGCAGAATGTAATACACGCCAGTTTCATCCTCGAAACAAGCGCAACAGCACGCAAATCTCTATGATTTCGTCGATTTTGACAAAACTAACCGTCGTTTCCTTCCCGTTTGAGATATTTCGACGTTTTAGTGCTTGTTTTATTCCATTTAACGTGCAGAATGTAATACAAGCCAGTTTCATCCTCGAAACAAGCGGGACAGCTCCCAAATCTCGATGATTTCGTCGATTTTGACGAGAACTAACCGTCGTTTCCTTCCCGTTTGAGATATTTCGGCGTTTAAGAGCTCGTTTTACTCTATTTAACGTGCAGAATGTAATACACGCCAGTTTCATCCTCGAAACAAGCGGGACAGCTCGCAAATCTCGATGATTTCGTCGATTTTGACGAAAACTAACCGTCGTTTCCTTCCCGTTTGAGATATTTCGACGTTTAAGCGCTCTTTTTACTCCTTTTTACGTGCAGAAAGTAATAAACAACCGTTTAACCGTCGAAACAAGCGGAACAGCTCTCAAATCTCGATGATTTCGTCGATTTTGATGAAAACTGACCGTCAATCCCTTCCCGTTTGAGATATTTCGACGTTTAAGCGCTCTTTTTACTCCTTTTTACGTGCAGAATGTAATAAACAACCGTTTAACCGTCGAAACAAGCGGGACAGCTCGCAAATCTCGATGATTTCGTCGATTTTGACGAAATCTAACCGTCGTTTCCCTCCCGTTTGAGATATTTCGACGTTTTAGAGCTCGTTTTACTCCACGTAACGTGCAGAGTGTAACACACGCCAGTTTCATCCTCGAACCAAGCGGAACAGCTCGCAAATCTCGATGATTTCGTCGATTTTGACGAAAACTAACCGTCGTTTCCTTCCCGATTGAGATATTTCGGCGTTTAAGAGCTCGTTTTACTCTATTTAACGTGCAGAATGTAATACACGCCAGTTTCATCCTCGAAACAAGCGCAACAGCACGCAAATCTCTATGATTTCGTCGATTTTGACAAAACTAACCGTCGTTTCCTTCCCGTTTGAGATATTTCGACGTTTTAGTGCTCGTTTTACTCCATTTAACGTGCAGAATGTAATACAAGCCAGTTTCATCCTCGAAACAAGCGGGACAGCTCCCAAATCTCGATGATTTCGTCGATTTTGACGAGAACTAACCGTCGTTTCCTTCCGTTTGAGATATTTCGGCGTTTAAGAGCTCGTTTTACTCTATTTAACGTGCAGAATGTAATACACGCCAGTTTCATCCTCGAAACAAGCGCAACAAATCTCTATGATTTCGTCGATTTTGACAAAACTAACCGTCGTTTCCTTCCCGTTTGAGATATTTCGACGTTTTAGTGCTCGTTTTACTCCATTTAACGTGCAGAATGTATACAAGCCAGTTTCATCCTCGAAACAAGCGGGACAGCTCCCAAATCTCGATGATTTCGTCGATTTTGACGAGAACTAACCGTCGTTTCCTTCCCGTTTGAGATATTTCGACGTTTAAGAGCTCGCTTTACTCCATTTAACGTGCAGAATGTAATACACGCCAGTTTCATCCTCGAAACAAGCGGAACAGCTCGCAAATCTCGATGATTTCGTCGATTTTGACGAAAAGTAACCGTCGTTTCCTTCCCGTTTGAGATATTTCGACGTTTGAGAGCTCGTTTTACTCCATTTAACGTGCAGAATGTAATAAACAACCGTTTAAAACCGTCGAAACAAGCGGAACAGCTTGCAAATCTCGATGATTTCGTCGATTTTGACGAAATCTAACCGTCGTTTCCTTCCCGTTTGAGATATTTCGACGTTTTAGAGCTCTTTTACTCCACTTAACGTGCAGAATGTATACAAGCCAGATTCAGCGTCGAAACAAGCGGGACAGCTCGCAAATCTCGATGATTTCGTCGATTTGTGACGAAAACTAACCGTCGTTTCCTTCCCGTTTGAGATATTTCGACGTTTAAGCGCTCTTTTTACTCCTTTTTACGTGCAGAATGTAATAAACAACCGTTTAAACCGTCGAAACAAGCTGGACAGCTCGCAAATCTCGATGATTTCGTCGATTTTGACGAAATCTAACCGTCGTTTCCCTCCCGTTTGAGATATTTCGACGTTTTAGAGCTCGTTTTACTCCTTGTTACGTGCAGAATGTATTAAACAACCGTTTAACCGTCGAAACAAGCGGAACAGCTCGCAAATCTCGATGATTTCGTCGATTTTGACGAAATCTAACCGTCGTTTCCTTCCCGTTTGAGATATTTCGACGTTTTAGAGCTCTTTGTACTCCACTTAGCGTGCAGAATGTTAATACAAGCCAGCTTCAGCGTCAAAACAAGCGGAACAGCTCGCAAATCTCGATGATTTCGTCGATTTTGACGAAATCTAACAGGTCGTTTCCTTCCTGTTTGGAGATATTTCGACGGGTTAGTGCTCGTTTTACTCCACTTAACGTGCAGAATGTATAAACAACCGTTAAACCGTCGAAACAAGCGGAACAGCTGGCAAATCTCGATGATTTCGTCGATTTTGACGAGAACTAACCGTCGTTTCCTTCCTGTTTGAGATATTTCGACGGTTTAGTGCTCGTTTTACTCCACTTAACGTGCAGAATGTAATAAACAACCGTTTAACCGTCGAAACAAGCGGAACAGCTGGCAAATCTCGATGATTTCGTCGATTTTGACGAAAAGTAACCGTCGTTTCCTTCCCGTTGAGATATTTCGGCGTTTAAGAGCTCGTTTTACTCCACGTAACGTGCAGAGTGTAACACACGCCAGTTTCATCCTCGAACCAAGCGGAACAGCTCGCAAATCTCGATGATTTCGTCATTTTGACGAGAACTAACCGTCGTTTCCTGTCCCGTTTGAGATATTTCGACGTTTAGTGCTCGTTTTACTCCACTTAACGTGCAGAATGTAATACACGCCAGTTCATCCTCGAAACAAGCGCAACAGCTGGGCAAATCTCGATGATTTCGTCGATTTTGACGAAATCTATCCGTCGTTTCCTTCCCGTTTGAGATATTTCGACGTTTTAGAGCTCGTTTTACTCCACTTAACGTGCAGAATGTTATACACGCCAGTTTCATCCTCGAAACAAGCGGGACAGCTCGCAAATCTCGATGATTTCGTCATTTTGACGAGAACTAACCGTCGTTTCCTTCCCGTTTGAGATATTTCGACGTTTTAGTGCTCGTTTTACTCCACTTAACGTGCAGAATGTAATACACGCCAGTTTCATCCTCGAAACAAGCGCAACAGCTGGCAAATCTCGATGATTTCGTCGATTTTGACGAGAACTAACCGTCGTTTCCTTCCCGTTTGAGATATTTCGACGTTTTAGAGCTCTTTTTACTCCACTTAACGTGCAGAATGTAATACACGCCAGTTTCATCCTCGAAACAAGCGCAACAGCACGCAAATCTCTATGATTTCGTCGATTTTGACAAAACTAACCGTCGTTTCCTTCCCGTTTGAGATATTTCGACGTTTTAGTGCTCGTTTTACTCCATTTAACGTGCAGAATGTAATACAAGCCAGTTTCATCCTCGAAACAAGCGGGACAGCTCCCAAATCTCGATGATTTCGTCGATTTTGACGAGAACTAACCGTCGTTTCCTTCCCGTTTGAGATATTTCGACGTTTAAGAGCTCGCTTTACTCCATTTAACGTGCAGAATGTAATACACGCCAGTTTCATCCTCGAAACAAGCGGAACAGCTCGCAAATCTCGATGATTTCGTCGATTTTGACGAAAAGTAACCGTCGTTTCCTTCCCGTTTGAGATATTTCGACGTTTGAGAGCTCGTTTTACTCCATTTAACGTGCAGAATGTAATAAACAACCGTTTAACCGTCGAAACAAGCGGAACAGCTTGCAAATCTCGATGATTTCGTCGATTTTGACGAAATCTAACCGTCGTTTCCTTCCCGTTTGAGATATTTCGACGTTTTAGAGCTCTTTTTACTCCACTTAACGTGCAGAATGTAATACAAGCCAGCTTCAGCGTCAAAACAAGCGGAACAGCTCGCAAATCTCGATGATTTCGTCGATTTTGACGAAATCTAACAGTCGTTTCCTTCCTGTTTGAGATATTTCGACGGTTTAGTGCTCGTTTTACTCCACTTAACGTGCAGAATGTAATAAACAACCGTTTAACCGTCGAAACAAGCGGAACAGCTGGCAAATCTCGATGATTTCGTCGATTTTGACGAAAAGTAACCGTCGTTTCCTTCCCGTTTGAGATATTTCGACGTTTAAGAGCTCGTTTTACTCCACGTAACGTGCAGAGTGTAACACACGCCAGTTTCATCCTCGAACCAAGCGGAACAGCTCGCAAATCTCGATGATTTCGTCAATTTTGACGAGAACTAACCGTCGTTTCCTTCCCGTTTGAGATATTTCGACGTTTTAGTGCTCGTTTTACTCCACTTAACGTGCAGAATGTAATACACGCCAGTTTCATCCTCGAAACAAGCGCAACAGCTGGCAAATCTCGATGATTTCGTCCATTTTGACGAAATCTAACCGTCGTTTCCTTCCCGTTTGAGATATTTCGACGTTTTAGAGCTCGTTTTACTCCACTTAACGTGCAGAATGTAATACACGCCAGTTTCATCATCGAAACAAGCGGGACAGCTCGCAAATCTCGATGATTTCGTCGATTTTGACGAAATCTAACCGTCGTTTCCTTCCCGTTTGAGATATTTCGACGTTTTAGAGCTCGTTTTACTCCACTTAACGTGCAGAGTGTAATACACGCCAGTTTCATCCTCGAAACGAGCGGGACAGCTCGCAAATCTCGATGATTTCGTCGATTTTGACGAAAACTAACCGTCGTTTCCTTCCCGTTTGAGATATTTCGACGTTTAAGAGCTCGTTTTACTCTATTTAACGTGCAGAATGTAATACACGCCAGTTTCATCCTTGAAACAAGCGGAACGGCTCGCAAATCTCGATGATTTCGTCGATTTTGACGAAATCTAACCGTCGTTTCCCTCCCGTTTGAGATATTTCGACGTTTTAGAGCTCGTTTTACTCCACTTAACGTGCAGAGTGTAACACACGCCAGTTTCATCCTCGAACCAAGCGGAACAGCTCGCAAATCTCGATGATTTCGTTAATTTTGACGAGAACTAACCGTCGTTTCCTTCCCGTTTGAGATATTTCGACGTTTTAGTGCTCGTTTTACTCCACTTAACGTGCAGAATGTAATACACGCCAGTTTCATCCTCGAAACAAGCGCAACAGCTGGCAAATCTCGATGATTTCGTCGATTTTGACGAAAAGTAACCGTCGTTTCCTTCCCGTTTGAGATATTTCGACGTTTAAGAGCTCGTTTTACTCCACTTAACGTGCAGAATGTAATAAACAACCGTTTAACCGTCGAAACAAGCGGAACAGCTCGCAAATCTCGATGATTTCGTCGATTTTGACGAAATCTAACCGTCGTTTCCTTCCCGTTTGAGATATTTCGACGTTTTAGAGCTCTTTTTACTCCACTTAACGTGCAGAATGTAATACAAGCCAGATTCAGCGTCGAAACAAGCGGGACAGCTCGCAAATCTCGATGATTTCGTCGATTTTGACGAAAACTAACCGTCGTTTCCTTCCCGTTTGAGATATTTCGACGTTTAAGCGCTCTTTTTACTCCTTTTTACGTGCAGAATGTAATAAACAACCGTTTAACCGTCGAAACAAGCGGGACAGCTCGCAAATCTCAATGATTTCGTCGATTTTGACGAAATCTAACCGTCGTTTCCTTCCCGTTTGAGATATTTCGACGTTTTAGAGCTCGTTTTACTCCACTTAACGTGCAGAATGTAATACACGCCAGTTTCATCCTCGAAACGAGCGGGACAGCTCGCAAATCTCGATGATTTCGTCGATTTTGACGAAAACTAACCGTCGTTTCCTTCCCGATTGAGATATTTCGGCGTTTAAGAGCTCGTTTTACTCTATTTAACGTGCAGAATGTAATACACGCCAGTTTCATCCTCGAAACAAGCGCAACAGCACGCAAATCTCTATGATTTCGTCGATTTTGACAAAACTAACCGTCGTTTCCTTCCCGTTTGAGATATTTCGACGTTTTAGTGCTCGTTTTACTCCATTTAACGTGCAGAATGTAATACAAGCCAGTTTCATCCTCGAAACAAGCGGGACAGCTCCCAAATCTCGATGATTTCGTCGATTTTGACGAGAACTAACCGTCGTTTCCTTCCCGTTTGAGATATTTCGACGTTTAAGAGCTCGCTCTACTCCATTTAACGTGCAGAATGTAATACACGCCAGTTTCATCCTCGAAACAAGCGGAACAGCTCGCAAATCTCGATGATTTCGTCGATTTTGACGAAAAGTAACCGTCGTTTCCTTCCCGTTTGAGATATTTCGACGTTTGAGAGCTCGTTTTACTCCATTTAACGTGCAGAATGTAATAAACAACCGTTTAACCGTCGAAACAAGCGGAACAGCTCGCAAATCTCGATGATTTCGTCGATTTTGACGAAATCTAACCATCGTTTCCTTCCCGTTTGAGATATTTCGACGTTTTAGAGCTCTTTTTACTCCACTTAACGTGCAGAATGTAATACAAGCCAGATTCAGCGTCGAAACAAGCGGGACAGCTCGCAAATCTCGATGATTTCGTCGATTTTGACGAAAACTAACCGTCGTTTCCTTCCCGTTTGAGATATTTCGACGTTTAAGCGCTCTTTTTACTCCTTTTTACGTGCAGAAAGTAATAAACAACCGTTTAACCGTCGAAACAAGCGGAACAGCTCTCAAATCTCGATGATTTCGTCGATTTTGATGAAAACTGACCGTCAATCCCTTCCCGTTTGAGATATTTCGACGTTTAAGCGCTCTTTTTACTCCTTTTTACGTGCAGAATGTAATAAACAACCGTTTAACCGTCGAAACAAGCGGAACAGCTCGCAAATCTCGATGATTTCGTCGATTTTGACGAAATCTAACCGTCGTTTCCTTCCCGTTTGAGATATTTCGACGTTTTAGAGCTCTTTTTACTCCACTTAACGTGCAGAATGTAATACAAGCCAGCTTCAGCGTCAAAACAAGCGGAACAGCTCGCAAATCTCGATGATTTCGTCGATTTTGACGAAATCTAACAGTCGTTTCCCTCCCGTTTGAGATATTTCGACGTTTTAGAGCTCGTTTTACTCCACTTAACGTGCAGAGTGTAACACACGCCAGTTTCATCCTCGAACCAAGCGGAACAGCTCGCAAATCTCGATGATTTCGTCAATTTTGACGAGAACTAACCGTCGTTTCCTTCCTGTTTGAGATATTTCGACGGTTTAGTGCTCGTTTTACTCCACTTAACGTGCAGAATGTAATAAACAACCGTTTAACCGTCGAAACAAGCGGAACAGCTGGCAAATCTCGATGATTTCGTCGATTTTGACGAAAAGTAACCGTCGTTTCCTTCCCGTTTGAGATATTTCGACGTTTAAGAGCTCGTTTTACTCCACGTAACGTGCAGAGTGTAACACATGCCAGTTTCATCCTCGAACCAAGCGGAACAGCTCGCAAATCTCGATGATTTCGTCAATTTTGACGAGAACTAACCGTCGTTTCCTTCCCGTTTGAGATATTTCGACGTTTTAGTGCTCGTTTTACTCCACTTAACGTGCAGAATGTAATACACGCCAGTTTCATCCTCGAAACAAGCGCAACAGCTGGCAAATCTCGATGATTTCGTCGATTTTGACGAAATCTAACCGTCGTTTCCTTCCCGTTTGAGATATTTCGACGTTTTAGAGCTCGTTTTACTCCACTTAACGTGCAGAATGTAATACACGCCAGTTTCATCCTCGAAACAAGCGGGACAGCTCGCAAATCTCGATGATTTCGTCGATTTTGACGAAATCTAACCGTCGTTTCCTTCCCGTTTGAGATATTTCGACGTTTTAGAGCTCGTTTTACTCCACTTAACGTGCAGAGTGTAATACACGCCAGTTTCATCCTCGAAACGAGCGGGACAGCTCGCAAATCTCGATGATTTCGTCGATTTTGACGAAAACTAACCGTCGTTTCCTTCCCGTTTGAGATATTTCGACGTTTAAGAGCTCGTTTTACTCTATTTAACGTGCAGAATATAATACACGCCAGTTTCATCCTTGAAACAAGCGGAACGGCTCGCAAATCTCGATGATTTCGTCGATTTTGACGAAATCTAACCGTCGTTTCCCTCCCGTTTGAGATATTTCGACATTTTAGAGCTCGTTTTACTCCACTTAACGTGCAGAGTGTAACACACGCCAGTTTCATCCTCGAACCAAGCGGAACAGCTCGCAAATCTCGATGATTTCGTTAATTTTGACGAGAACTAACCGTCGTTTCCTTCCCGTTTGAGATATTTCGACGTTTTAGTGCTCGTTTTACTCCACTTAACGTGCAGAATGTAATACACGCCAGTTTCATCCTCGAAACAAGCGCAACAGCTGGCAAATCTCGATGATTTCGTCGATTTTGACGAAAAGTAACCGTCGTTTCCTTCCCGTTTGAGATATTTCGACGTTTAAGAGCTCGTTTTACTCCACTTAACGTGCAGAATGTAATAAACAACCGTTTAACCGTCGAAACAAGCGGAACAGCTCGCAAATCTCGATGATTTCGTCGATTTTGACGAAATCTAACCGTCGTTTCCTTCCCGTTTGAGATATTTCGACGTTTTAGAGCTCTTTTTACTCCACTTAACGTGCAGAATGTAATACAAGCCAGATTCAGCGTCGAAACAAGCGGGACAGCTCGCAAATCTCGATGATTTCGTCGATTTTGACGAAAACTAACCGTCGTTTCCTTCCCGTTTGAGATATTTCGACGTTTAAGCGCTCTTTTTACTCCTTTTTACGTGCAGAAAGTAATAAACAACCGTTTAACCGTCGAAACAAGCGGAACAGCTCTCAAATCTCGATGATTTCGTCGATTTTGATGAAAACTGACAGTCAATTCCTTCCCGTTTGAGATATTTCGACGTTTAAGCGCTCTTTTTACTCCTTTTTACGTGCAGAATGTAATAAACAACCGTTTAACCGTCGAAACAAGCGGAACGGCTCGCAAATCTCGATGATTTCGTCGATTTTGACGAAATCTAACCGTCGTTTCCCTCCCGTTTGAGATATTTCGACGTTTTAGAGCTCGTTTTACTCCACTTAACGTGCAGAGTGTAACACACGCCAGTTTCATCCTCGAAACAAGCGGTACAGCTCCCAAATCTCGATGATTTCGTCGATTTTGACGAGAACTAACCGTCGTTTCCTTCCCGCTTGAGATATTTCGGCGTTTAAGAGCTCGTTTTACTCTATTTAACGTGCAGAATGTAATACACGCCAGTTTCATCCTCGAAACAAGCGCAACAGCACGCAAATCTCTATGATTTCGTCGATTTTGACAAAACTAACCGTCGTTTCCTTCCCGTTTGAGATATTTCGACGTTTTAGTGCTCGTTTTACTCCATTTAACGTGCAGAATGTAATACAGGCCAGTTTCATCCTCGAAACAAGCGGGACAGCTCCCAAATCTCGATGATTTCGTCGATTTTGACGAGAACTAACCGTCTTTTCCTTCCCGTTTGAGATATTTCGACGTTTGAGAGCTCGTTTTACTCCATTTAACGTGCAGAATGTAATAAACAACCGTTTAACCGTCGAAACAAGCGGAACAGCTCGCAAATCTCGATGATTTCGTCGATTTTGACGAAATCTAACCGTCGTTTCCTTCCCGTTTGAGATATTTCGACGTTTTAGAGCTCTTTTTACTCCACTTAACGTGCAGAATGTAATACAAGCCAGATTCAGCGTCGAAACAAGCGGGACAGCTCGCAAATCTCGATGATTTCGTCGATTTTGACGAAAACTAACCGTCGTTTCCTTCCCGTTTGAGATGTTTCGACGTTTAAGCGCTCTTTCTACTCCTTTTTACGTGCAGAAAGTAATAAACAACCGTTTAACCGTCGAAACAAGCGGAACAGCTCTCAAATCTCGATGATTTCGTCGATTTTGATGAAAACTGACCGTCAATCCCTTCCCGTTTGAGATATTTCGTCGTTTAAGCGCTCTTTTTACTCCTTTTTACGTGCAGAATGTAATAAACAACCGTTTAACCGTCGAAACAAGCGGGACAGCTCGCAAATCTCGATGGTTTCGTCGATTTTGACGAAATCTAACCGTCGTTTCCCTCCCGTTTGAGATATTTCGACGTTTTAGAGCTCGTTTTACTCCTTTTTACGTGCAGAATGTAATAAACAACCGTTTAACCGTCGAAACAAGCGGAACAGATCGCAAATCTCGATGATTTCGTCGATTTTGACAAAATCTAACCGTCGTTTCCTTCCCGTTTGAGATATTTCGACGTTTTAGAGCTCTTTTTACTCCACTTAACGTGCAGAATGTAATACAAGCCAGCTTCAGCGTCAAAACAAGCGGAACAGCTCGCAAATCTCGATGATTTCGTCGATTTTGACGAAATCTAACAGTCGTTTCCCTCCCGTTTGAGATATTTCGACGTTTTAGAGCTCGTTTTACTCCACTTAACGTGCAGAGTGTAACACACGCCAGTTTCATCCTCGAACCAAGCGGAACAGCTCGCAAATCTCGATGATTTCGTCAATTTTGACGAGAACTAACCGTCGTTTCCTTCCTGTTTGAGATATTTCGACGGTTTAGTGCTCGTTTTACTCCACTTAACGTGCAGAATGTAATAAACAACCGTTTAACCGTCGAAACAAGCGGAACAGCTGGCAAATCTCGATGATTTCGTCGATTTTGACGAAAAGTAACCGTCGTTTCCTTCCCGTTTGAGATATTTCGACGTTTAAGAGCTCGTTTTACTCCACGTAACGTGCAGAGTGTAACACACGCCAGTTTCATCCTCGAACCAAGCGGAACAGCTCGCAAATCTCGATGATTTCGTCAATTTTGACGAGAACTAACCGTCGTTTCCTTCCCGTTTGAGATATTTCGACGTTTTAGTGCTCGTTTTACTCCACTTAACGTGCAGAATGTAATACACGCCAGTTTCATCCTCGAAACAAGCGCAACAGCTGGCAAATCTCGATGATTTCGTCGATTTTGACGAAATCTAACCGTCGTTTCCTTCCCGTTTGAGATATTTCGACGTTTTAGAGCTCGTTTTACTCCACTTAACGTGCAGAATGTAATACACGACAGTTTCATCCTCGAAACAAGCGGAACAGCTCGCAAATCTCGATGATTTCGTCGATTTTGACGAAATCTAACCGTCGTTTCGTTCCCGTTTGAGATATTTCGACGTTTTAGAGCTCGTTTTACTCCACTTAACGTGCAGAGTGTAACACACGCCAGTTTCATCCTCGAACCAAGCGGAACAGCTCGCAAATCTCGATGATTTCGTCAATTTTGACGAGAACTAACCGTCGTTTCCTTCCTGTTTGAGATATTTCGACGGTTTAGTGCTCGTTTTACTCCACCTAACGTGCAGAATGTAATAAACAACCGTTTAACCGTCGAAACAAGCGGAACAGCTGGCAAATCTCGATGATTTCGTCGATTTTGACGAAAAGTAACCGTCGTTTCCTTCCCGTTTGAGATATTTCGACGTTTAAGAGCTCGTTTTACTCCACGTAACGTGCAGAGTGTAACACATGCCAGTTTCATCCTCGAACCAAGCGGAACAGCTCGCAAATCTCGTTGATTTCGTCAATTTTGACGAGAACTAATCGTCGTTTCCTTCCCGTTTGAGATATTTCGACGTTTTAGTGCTCGTTTTACTCCACTTAACGTGCAGAATGTAATACACGCCAGTTTCATCCTCGAAACAAGCGCAACAGCTGGCAAATCTCGATGATTTCGTCGATTTTGACGAAATCTAACCGTCGTTTCCTTCCCGTTTGAGATATTTCGACGTTTTAGAGCTCGTTTTACTCCACTTAACGTGCAGAATGTAATACACGCCAGTTTCATCCTCGAAACAAGCGGGACAGCTCGCAAATCTCGATGATTTCGTCGATTTTGACGAAATCTAACCGTCGTTTCCTTCCCGTTTGAGATATTTCGACGTTTTAGAGCTCGTTTTACTCCACTTAACGTGCAGAGTGTAATACACGCCAGTTTCATCCTCGAAACGAGCGGGACAGCTCGCAAATCTCGATGATTTCGCCGATTTTGACGAAAACTAACCGTCGTTTCCTTCCCGTTTGAGATATTTCGACGTTTAAGAGCTCGTTTTACTCTATTTAACGTGCAGAATGTAATACACGCCAGTTTCATCCTTGAAACAAGCGGAACGGCTCGCAAATCTCGATGATTTCGTCGATTTTGACGAAATCTAACCGTCGTTTCCCTCCCGTTTGAGATATTTCGACGTTTTAGAGCTCGTTTTACTCCACTTAACGTGCAGAGTGTAACACACGCCAGTTTCATCCTCGAACCAAGCGGAACAGCTCGCAAATCTCGATGATTTCGTTAATTTTGACGAGAACTAACCGTCGTTTCCTTCCCGTTTGAGATATTTCGACGTTTTAGTGCTCGTTTTATTCCACTTAACGTGCAGAATGTAATACACGCCAGTTTCATCCTCGAAACAAGCGGGACAGCTCGCAAATCTCGATGATTTCGTCGATTTTGACGAAATCTAACCGTCGTTTCCCTCCCGTTTGAGATATTTCGACGTTTTAGAGCTCGTTTTACTCCTTTTTACGTGCAGAATGTAATAAACAACAGTTTAACCGTCGAAACAAGCGGAACAGCTCGCAAATCTCGATGATTTCGTCGATTTTGACGAAATCTAACCGTCGTTTCCTTCCGTTTGAGATATTTCGACGTTTTAGAGCTCTTTTTACTCCACTTAACGTGCAGAATGTAATACAAGCCAGCTTCAGCGTCAAAACAAGCGGAACAGCTCGCAAATCTCGATGATTTCGTCGATTTTGACGAAATCTAACAGTCGTTTCCCTCCCGTTGAGATATTTCGACGTTTTAGAGCTCGTTTTACTCCACTTAACGTGCAGAGTGTAACACACGCCAGTTTCATCCTCGAACCAAGCGGAACAGCTCGCAAATCTCGATGATTTCGTCAATTTTGACGAGAACTAACCGTCGTTTCCTTCCTGTTTGAGATATTTCGACGGTTTAGTGCTCGTTTTACTCCACTTAACGTGCAGAATGTAATAAACAACCGTTTAACCGTCGAAACAAGCGGAACAGCTGGCAAATCTCGATGATTTCGTCGATTTTGACGAAAAGTAACCGTCGTTTCCTTCCCGTTTGAGATATTTCGACGTTTAAGAGCTCGTTTTACTCCACGTAACGTGCAGAGTGTAACACATGCCAGTTTCATCCTCGAACCAAGCGGAACAGCTCGCAAATCTCGATGATTTCGTCAATTTTGACGAGAACTAACCGTCGTTTCCTTCCCGTTTGAGATATTTCGACGTTTTAGTGCTCGTTTTACTCCACTTAACGTGCAGAATGTAATACACGCCAGTTTCATCCTCGAAACAAGCGCAACAGCTGGCAAATCTCGATGATTTCGTCGATTTTGACGAAATCTAACCGTCGTTTCCTTCCCGTTGAGATATTTCGACGTTTTTGAGCTCGTTTTACTCCACTTAACGTGCAGAATGTAATACACGCCAGTTTCATCCTCGAAACAAGCGGGACAGCTCGCAAATCTCGATGATTTCGTCGATTTTGACGAAATCTAACCGTCGTTTCCTTCCCGTTTGAGATATTTCGACGTTTTAGAGCTCGTTTTACTCCACTTAACGTGCAGAGTGTAATACACGCCAGTTTCATCCTCGAAACGAGCGGGACAGCTCGCAAATCTCGATGATTTCGCCGATTTTGACGAAAACTAACCGTCGTTTCCTTCCCGTTTGAGATATTTCGACGTTTAAGAGCTCGTTTTACTCTATTTAACGTGCAGAATGTAATACACGCCAGTTTCATCCTTGAAACAAGCGGAACGGCTCGCAAATCTCGATGATTTCGTCGATTTTGACGAAATCTAACCGTCGTTTCCCTCCCGTTTGAGATATTTCGACGTTTTAGAGCTCGTTTTACTCCACTTAACGTGCAGAGTGTAACACACGCCAGTTTCATCCTCGAACCAAGCGGACAGCTCGCAAATCTCGATGATTTCGTTAATTTTGACGAGAACTAACCGTCGTTTCCTTCCCGTTTGAGATATTTCGACGTTTTAGTGCTCGTTTTACTCCACTTAACGTGCAGAATGTAATACACGCCAGTTTCATCCTCGAAACAAGCGGGACAGCTCGCAAATCTCGATGATTTCGTCGATTTTGTGACGAAATCTAACCGTCGTTTCCTTCCCGTTTGAGATATTTCGACGTTTTAGAGCTCGTTTTACTCCACTTAACCTGCAGAATGTAATACACGACAGTTTCATCCTCGAAACAAGCGGGACAGCTCGCAAATCTCGATGATTTCGTAGATTTTGAAGAAATCTAACCGTCGTTTCCCTCCCGTTTCAGATATTTCGACGTTTTAGAGCTCGTTTTACTCCTTTTTACGTGCAGAATGTAATAAACAACCGTTTAACCGTCGAAACAAGCGGAACAGCTCGCAAATCTCGATGATTTCGTCGATTTTGACGAAATCTAACCGTCGTTTCCTTTCCGTTTGAGATATTTCGACGTTTTAGAGCTCTTTTTACTCCACTTAACGTGCAGAATGTAATACAAGCCAGCTTCAGCGTCAAAACAAGCGGAACAGCTCGCAAATCTCGATGATTTCGTCGATTTTGACGAAATCTAACAGTCGTTTCCCTCCCGTTTGAGATATTTCGACGTTTTAGAGCTCGTTTTACTCCACTTAACGTGCAGAGTGTAACACACGCCAGTTTCATCCTCGAACCAAGCGGAACAGCTCGCAAATCTCGATGATTTCGTCAATTTTGACGAGAACTAACCGTCGTTTCCTTCCTGTTTGAGATATTTCGACGGTTTAGTGCTCGTTTTACTCCACTTAACGTGCAGAATGTAATAAACAACCGTTTAACCGTCGAAACAAGCGGAACAGCTGGCAAATCTCGATGATTTCGTCGATTTTGACGAAAAGTAACCGTCGTTTCCTTCCCGTTTGAGATATTTCGACGTTTAAGAGCTCGTTTTACTCCACGTAACGTGCAGAGTGTAACACATGCCAGTTTCATCCTCGAACCAAGCGGAACAGCTCGCAAATCTCGATGATTTCGTCAATTTTGACGAGAACTAACCGTCGTTTCCTTCCCGTTTGAGATATTTCGACGTTTTAGTGCTCGTTTTACTCCACTTAACGTGCAGAATGTAATACACGCCAGTTTCATCCTCGAAACAAGCGCAACAGCTGGCAAATCTCGATGATTTCGTCGATTTTGACGAAATCTAACCGTCGTTTCCTTCCCGTTTGAGATATTTCGACGTTTTAGAGCTCGTTTTACTCCACTTAACGTGCAGAATGTAATACACGCCAGTTTCATCCTCGAAACAAGCGGGACAGCTCGCAAATCTCGATGATTTCGTCGATTTTGACGAAATCTAACCGTCGTTTCCTTCCCGTTTGAGATATTTCGACGTTTTAGAGCTCGTTTTACTCCACTTAACGTGCAGAGTGTAATACACGCCAGTTTCATCCTCGAAACGAGCGGGACAGCTCGCAAATCTCGATGATTTCGCCGATTTTGACGAAAACTAACCGTCGTTTCCTTCCCGTTTGAGATATTTCGACGTTTAAGAGCTCGTTTTACTCTATTTAACGTGCAGAATGTAATACACGCCAGTTTCATCCTTGAAACAAGCGGAACGGCTCGCAAATCTCGATGATTTCGTCGATTTTGACGAAATCTAACCGTCGTTTCCCTCCCGTTTGAGATATTTCGACGTTTTAGAGCTCGTTTTACTCCACTTAACGTGCAGAGTGTAACACACGCCAGTTTCATCCTCGAACCAAGCGGAACAGCTCGCAAATCTCGATGATTTCGTTAATTTTGACGAGAACTAACCGTCGTTTCCTTCCCGTTTGAGATATTTCGACGTTTTAGTGCTCGTTTTACTCCACTTAACGTGCAGAATGTAATACACGCCAGTTTCATCCTCGAAACAAGCGCAACAGCTGGCAAATCTCGATGATTTCGTCGATTTTGACGAAAAGTAACCGTCGTTTCCTTCCCGTTTGAGATATTTCGACGTTTTAAGCGCTCTTTTTACTCCTTTTTACGTGCAGAATGTAATAAACAACGTTTAACCGTCGAAACAAGCGGGACAGCTCGCAAATCTCAATGATTTCGTCGATTTTGACGAAATCTAACCGTCGTTTCCTTCCCGTTTGAGATATTTCGACGTTTTAGAGCTCGTTTTACTCCACTTAACGTGCAGAATGTAATACACGCCAGTTTCATCCTCGAAACGAGCGGGACAGCTCGCAAATCTCGATGATTTCGTCGATTTTGACGAAAACTAACCGTAGTTTTAAAACTAACCGTAGTTTCCTTCCCGATTGAGAAATTTCGGCGTTTAAGAGCTCGTTTTACTCTATTTAACGTGCAGAATGTAATACACCGCCAGTTTCATCCTCGAAACAAGCGCAACAGCACGCAAATCTCTATGATTTCGTCGATTTTGACAAAACTAACCGTCGTTTCCTTCCCGTTTGAGATATTTCGACGTTTTAGTGCTCGTTTTACTCCATTTAACGTGCAGAATGTAATACAAGCCAGTTTCATCCTCGAAACAAGCGGGACAGCTCCCAAATCTCGATGATTTCGTCGATTTTGACGAGAACTAACCGTCGTTTCCATCCCGTTTGAGATATTTCGGCGTTTAAGAGCTCGTTTTACTCTATTTAACGTGCAGAATGTAATACACGCCAGTTTCATCCTCGAAACAAGCGCAACAGCACGCAAATCTCTATGATTTCGTCGATTTTGACAAAACTAACCGTCGTTTCCTTCCCGTTTGAGATATTTCGACGTTTTAGTGCTCGTTTTACTCCATTTAACGTGCAGAATGTAATACAAGCCAGTTTCATCCTCGAAACAAGCGGGACAGCTCCCAAATCTCGATGATTTCGTCGATTTTGACGAGAACTAACCGTCGTTTCCTTCCCGTTTGAGATATTTCGACGTTAAGAGCTCGCTTTACTCCATTTAACGTGCAGAATGTAATACACGCCAGTTTCATCCTCGAAACAAGCGGAACAGCTCGCAAATCTCGATGATTTCGTCGATTTTGGACGAAAAGTAACCGTCGTTTCCTTCCCCGTTTGAGATATTTCGACGTTTGAGAGCTCGTTTTACTCCATTTAACGTGCAGAATGTAATAAACAACCGTTTAAAAAAACCGTCGAAACAAGCGGAACAGCTCGCAAATCTCGATGATTTCGTCGATTTTGACGAAATCTAACCGTCGTTTCCTTCCCGTTTGAGATATTTCGACGTTTTAGAGCTCTTTTTACTCCACTTAACGTGCAGAATGTAATACAAGCCAGATTCAGCGTCGAAACAAGCCGGGACAGCTCGCAAATCTCGATGATTTCGTCGATTTTGACGAAAACTAACCGTCGTTTCCTTCCCGTTTGAGATATTTCGACGTTTAAGCGCTCTTTCTACTCCTTTTTACGTGCAGAAAGTAATAAACAACCGTTTAACCGTCGAAACAAGCGGAACAGCTCTCAAATCTCGATGATTTCGTCGATTTTGATGAAAACTGACCGTCAATCCCTTCCCGTTTGAGATATTTCGACGTTTAAGCGCTCTTTTTACTCCTTTTTACGTGCAGAATGTAATAAACAACCGTTTAAACCGTCGAAACAAGCGGGACAGCTCGCAAATCTCGATGATTTCGTCGATTTTGACGAAATCTAACCGTCGTTTCCCTCCCGTTTGAGATATTTCGACGTTTTAGAGCTCGTTTTACTCCTTTTTACGTGCAGAATGTAATAAACAACCGTTTAACAGTCGAAACAAGCGGAACAGCTCGCAAATCTCGATGATTTCGTCGATTTTGACGAAATCTAACCGTCGTTTCCTTCCCGTTTGAGATATTTCGACGTTTTAGAGCTCTTTTTACTCCACTTAACGTGCAGAATGTAATACAAGCCAGCTTCAGCGTCAAAACAAGCGGAACAGCTCGCAAATCTCGATGATTTCGTCGATTTTGACGAAATCTAACAGTCGTTTCCCTCCCGTTTGAGATATTTCGACGTTTTAGAGCTCGTTTTACCTCCACTTAACGTGCAGAGTGTAGCACACGCCCAGTTTCATCCCTCGAACCAAGCGGAACAGCTCGCAAATCTCGATGATTTCGTCAATTTTGACGAGAACTAACCGTCGTTTCCTTCCTGTTTGCGATATTTCGACGGTTTAGTGCTCGTTTTACTCCACTTAACGTGCAGAATGTAATAAACAACCGTTTATAACCGTCGAAACAAGCGGAACAGCTGGCAAATCTCGATGATTTCGTCGATTTGACGAAAAGTAACCGTCGTTTCCTTCCCGTTTGAGATATTTCGACGTTTAAGAGCTCGTTTTACTCCACGTAACGTGCAGAGTGTAACACACGCCAGTTTCATCCTCGAACCAAGCGGAACAGCTCGCAAATCTCGATGATTTCGTCAATTTTGACGAGAACTAACCCGTCGTTTCCTTCCCGTTTGAGATATTTCGACGTTTTAGTGCTCGTTTTACTCCACTTAACGTGCAGAATGTAATACACGCCAGTTTCATCCTCGAAACAAGCGCAACAGCTGGCAAATCTCGATGATTTCGTCGATTTTGACGAAATCTAACCGTCGTTTCCTTCCCGTTTGAGATATTTCGACGTTTTAGAGCTCGTTTTACTCCACTTAACGTGCAGAATGTAATACACGCCAGTTTCATCCTCGAAACAAGCGGGGACAGCTCGCAAATCTCGATGATTTCGTCGATTTTTGACGAAATCTAACCGTCGTTTCCTTCCCGTTTGAGATATTTCGACGTTTTAGAGCTCGTTTTACCTCCACTTAACGTGCAGAGTGTAATACACGCCAGTTTCATCCTCGAAAACGAGCGGGACAGCTCGCAAATCTCGATGATTTCGTCGATTTTGACGAAAACTAACCGTCGTTTCCTTCCCGTTTGAGATATTTCGACGTTTAAGAGCTCGTTTTACTCTATTTAACGTGCAGAATGTAATACACGCCAGTTTCATCCTTGAAACAAGCGGAACGGCTCGCAAATCTCGATGATTTCGTCGATTTTGACGAAATCTAACCGTCGTTTCCCTCCCGTTTGAGATATTTCGACGTTTTAGAGCTCGTTTTACTCCACTTAACGTGCAGAGTGTAACACACGCCAGTTTCATCCTCGAACCAAGCGGAACAGCTCGCAAATCTCGATGATTTCGTTAATTTTGACGAGAACTAACCGTCGTTTCCTTCCCGTTTGAGATATTTCGACGTTTTAGTGCTCGTTTTACTCCACTTAACGTGCAGAATGTAATACACGCCAGTTTCATCCTCGAAACAAGCGCAACAGCTGGCAAATCTCGATGATTTCGTCGATTTTGACGAAAAGTAACCGTCGTTCCTTCCCGTTTGAGATATTTCGACGTTTAAGAGCTCGTTTTACTCCACTTAACGTGCAGAATGTAATAAACAACCGTTTAACCGTCGAAACAAGCGGAACAGCTCGCAAATCTCGATGATTTCGTCGATTTTGACGAAATCTAACCGTCGTTTCATTCCCGTTTGAGATATTTCGACGTTTTAGAGCTCTTTTTACTCCACTTAACGTGCAGAATGTAATACAAGCCAGATTCAGCGTCGAAACAAGCGGGACAGCTCGCAAATCTCGATGATTTCGTCGATTTTGACGAAAACTAACCGTCGTTTCCTTCCCGTTTGAGATATTTCGACGTTTTAGAGCTCGTTTTACTCCACTTAACGTGCAGAGTGTAACACACGCCAGTTTCATCCTCGAACCAAGCGGAACAGCTCGCAAATCTCGATGATTTCGTCAATTTTGACGAGAACTAACCGTCGTTTCCTTCCTGTTTGAGATATTTCGACGGTTTAGTGCTCGTTTTACTCCACTTAACGTGCAGAATGTAATAAACACCGTTTAACCGTCGAAACAAGCGGAACAGCTCGCAAATCTCGATGATTTCGTCGATTTTGACGAAATCTAACCGTCGTTTCCTTCCCGTTTGAGATATTTCGACGTTTTAGAGCTCTTTTTACTCCACTTAACGTGCAGAATGTAATACAAGCCAGATTCAGCGTCGAAACAAGCGGGACAGCTCGCAAATCTCGATGATTTCGTCGATTTTGACGAAAACTAACCGTCGTTTCCTTCCCGTTTGAGATATTTCGGACGTTTTAGAGCTCGTTTTACTCCACTTAACGTGCAGAGTGTAACACACGCCAGTTTCATCCCTCGAACCAAGCGGAACAGCTCGCAAATCTCGATGATTTCGTCAATTTTGAAGAGAACTAACCGTCGTTTCCTTCCTGTTTGAGATATTTCGACGGTTTAGTGCTCGTTTTACTCCACTTAACGTGCAGAATGTAATAAACAACCGTTTAACCGTCGAAACAAGCGGAACAGCTGGCAAATCTCGATGATTTCGTCGATTTTGACGAAAAGTAACCGTCGTTTCCTTCCCCGTTTGAGATATTTCGACGTTTAAGAGCTCGTTTTACTCCACGTAACGTGCAGAGTGTAACACACGCCAGTTTCATCCTCGAACCAAGCGGAACAGCTCGCAAATCTCGATGATTTCGTCGATTTTGACGAAACCTAACCGTCGTTTCCTTCCCGTTTGAGTTATTTCGACGTTTAAGAGCTCGTTTTACTCCACGTAAGGTGCAGAGTGTAACACACGCCAGTTTCATCCTCGAACCAAGCGGAACAGCTCGCAAATCTCGATGATTTCGTCAATTTTGACGAGAACTAACCGTCGTTTCCTTCCCGTTTGAGATATTTCGACGTTTTAGTGCTCGTTTTACTCCACTTAACGTGCAGAATGTAATACACGCCAGTTTCATCCCGAAACAAGCGCAACAGCTGGCAAATCTCGATGATTTCGTCGATTTTGACGAAATCTAACCGTCGTTTCCTTCCCGTTTGAGATATTTCGACGTTTTAGAGCTCGTTTTACTCCACTTAACGTGCAGAATGTAATACACGCCAGTTTCATCCTCGAAACAAGCGGGACAGCTCGCAAATCTCGATGATTTCGTCGATTTTGACGAAATCTAACCGTCGTTTCCTTCCCGTTTGAGATATTTCGACGTTTTAAGAGCTCGTTTTACTCCACTTAACGTGCAGAATGTAATACACGCCAGTTTCATCCTCGAAACAAGCCGGACAGCTCGCAAATCTCGATGATTTCGTCGATTTTGACGAAATCTAACCGTCGTTTCCTTCCCGTTTGAGATATTTCGACGTTTTAGAGCTCGTTTTACTCCCATTTAACGTGCAGAATGTAATACAAGCCAGTTTCCAGCGTCGAAACAAGCGGTACAGCTCGCAAATCTCGATGATTTCGTCGATTTTGACGAAATCTAATCGTCGTTTCCTTCCCGTTTGAGATATTTCGACGTTTTAGAGCTCGTTTTACTCCACTTAACGTGCAGAATGTAATACACGCCAGTTTCATCCTCGAAACAAGCGGAAACAGCTCGCAAATCTCGATGATTTCGTCGATTTTGACGAAATCTAACAGTCGTTTCCCTCCCGTTTGAGATATTTCGACGTTTTAGAGCTCGTTTTACTCCACTTAACGTGCAGAGTGTAGCACACGCCAGTTTCATCCTCGAACCAAGCGGAACAGCTCGCAAATCTCGATGATTTCGTCAATTTTGACGAGAACTAACCGTCGTTTCCTTCCCTGTTTGAGATATTTCGACGGTTTAGTGCTCGTTTTACTCCACTTAACGTGCAGAATGTAATAAACAACCGTTTAACCGTCGAAACAAGCGGAACAGCTGGCAAATCTCGATGATTTCGTCGATTTTGACGAAAAGTAACCGTCGTTTCCTTCCCCGTTTGAGATATTTCGACGTTTAAGAGCTCGTTTTACTCCACGTAACGTGCAGAGTGTAACACACGCCAGTTTCATCCTCGAACCAAGCGGAACAGCTCGCAAATCTCGATGATTTCGTCAATTTTGACGAGAACTAACCGTCGTTTCCTTCCCGTTTGAGATATTTCGACGTTTTAGTGCTCGTTTTACTCCACTTAACGTGCAGAATGTAATACACGCCAGTTTCATCCTCGAAACAAGCGCAACAGCTGGCAAATCTCGATGATTTCGTCGATTTTGACGAAATCTAACCGTCGTTTCCTTCCCGTTTGAGATATTTCGACGTTTTAGAGCTCGTTTTACTCCACTTAACGTGCAGAATGTAATACACGCCAGTTTCATCCTCGAAACAAGCGGGACAGCTCGCAAATCTCGATGATTTCGTCGATTTTGACGAAATCTAACCGTCGTTTCCTTCCCGTTTGAGATATTTCGACGTTTTAGAGCTCGTTTTACTCCACTTAACGTGCAGAGTGTAATACACGCCAGTTTTCATCCTCGAAACGAGCGGGACAGCTCGCAAATCTCGATGATTTCGTCGATTTTGACGAAAACTAACCGTCGTTTCCTTCCCGTTTGAGATATTTCGACGTTTAAGAGCTCGTTTTACTCTATTTAACGTGCAGAATGTAATACACGCCAGTTTCATCCTTGAAACAAGCGGAACGGCTCGCAATCTCGATGATTTCGTCGATTTTGACGAAATCTAACCGTCGTTTCCCTCCCGTTTGAGATATTTCGACGTTTTAGAGCTCGTTTTACTCCACTTAACGTGCAGAGTGTAACACACGCCAGTTTCATCCTCGAACCAAGCGGAACAGCTCGCAAATCTCGATGATTTCGTTAATTTTGACGAGAACTAACCGTCGTTTCCTTCCCGTTTGAGATATTTCGACGTTTTAGTGCTCGTTTTACTCCACTTAACGTGCAGAATGTAATACACGCCAGTTTCATCCTCGAAACAAGCGCAACAGCTGGCAAATCTCGATGATTTCGTCGATTTTGACGAAAACTAACCGTCGTTTCCTTCCCGTTTGAGATATTTCGACGTTTTAGAGCTCGTTTTACTCCACTTAACGTGCAGAGTGTAACACACGCCAGTTTCATCCTCGAACCAAGCGGAACAGCTCGCAAATCTCGATGATTTCGTCAATTTTGACGAGAACTAACCGTCGTTTCCTTCCTGTTTGAGATATTTCGACGGTTTAGTGCTCGTTTTACTCCACTTAACGTGCAGAATGTAATAAACAACCGTTTAACCGTCGAAACAAGCGGAACAGCTCGCAAATCTCGATGATTTCGTCGATTTTGACGAAATCTAACCGTCGTTTCCTTCCCCGTTTGAGATATTTCGACGTTTTAGAGCTCTTTTTACTCCACTTAACGTGCAGAATGTAATACAAGCCAGATTCAGCGTCGAAACAAGCGGGACAGCTCGCAAATCTCGATGATTTCGTCGATTTTGACGAAAACTAACCGTCGTTTCCTTCCCGTTTGAGATATTTCGACGTTTTAGAGCTCGTTTTACTCCACTTAACGTGCAGAGTGTAACACACGCCAGTTTCATCCTCGAACCAAGCGGAACAGCTCGCAAATCTCGATGATTTCGTCAATTTTGAAGAGAACTAACCGTCGTTTCCTTCCTGTTTGAGATATTTCGACGGTTTAGTGCTCGTTTTACTCCACTTAACGTGCAGAATGTAATAAACAACCGTTTAACCGTCGAAACAAGCGGAACAGCTGGCAAATCTCGATGATTTCGTCGATTTTGACGAAAAGTAACCGTCGTTTCCTTCCCGTTTGAGATATTTCGACGTTTAAAGAGCTCGTTTTACTCCACGTAACGTGCAGAGTGTAACACACGCCAGTTTCATCCTCGAACCAAGCGGAACAGCTCGCAAATCTCGATGATTTCGTCGATTTTGACGAAACCTAACCGTCGTTTCCTTCCCGTTTGAGTTATTTCGACGTTTAAGAGCTCGTTTTACTCCACGTAAGGTGCAGAACACACGCCAGTTTCATCCTCGAACCAAGCGGAACAGCTCGCAAATCTCGATGATTTCGTCAATTTTGACGAGAACTAACCGTCGTTTCCTTCCGTTTGAGATATTTCGACGTTTTAGTGCTCGTTTTACTCCACTTAACGTGCAGAATGTAATACACGCCAGTTTCATCCTCGAAACAAGCGCAACAGCTGGCAAATCTCGATGATTTCGTCGATTTTGACGAAATCTAACCGTCGTTTCCTTCCCGTTTGAGATATTTCGACGTTTTAGAGCTCGTTTTACTCCACTTAACGTGCAGAATGTAATACACGCCAGTTTCATCCTCGAAACAAGCGGGACAGCTCGCAAATCTCGATGATTTCGTCGATTTTGACGAAATCTAACCGTCGTTTCCTTCCCGTTTGAGATATTTCGACGTTTTAGAGCTCGTTTTACTCCACTTAACGTGCAGAATGTAATACACGCAGTTTCATCCTCGAAACAAGCCGGACAGCTCGCAAATCTCGATGATTTCGTCGATTTTGACGAAATCTAACCGTCGTTTCCTTCCCGTTTGAGATATTTCGACGTTTTAGAGCTCGTTTTACTCCATTTAACGTGCAGAATGTAATACAAGCCAGTTTCAGCGTCGAAACAAGCGGTACAGCTCGCAAATCTCGATGATTTCGTCGATTTTGACGAAATCTAATCGTCGTTTCCTTCCCGTTTGAGATATTTCGACGTTTTAGAGCTCGTTTTACTCCACTTAACGTGCAGAATGTAATACACGCCAGTTTCATCCTCGAAACAAGCGGAACAGCTCGCAAATCTCGATGATTTCGTCGATTTTGACGAAATCTAACAGTCGTTTCCCTCCCGTTTGAGATATTTCGACGTTTTAGAGCTCGTTTTACTCCACTTAACGTGCAGAGTGTAGCACACGCCAGTTTCATCCTCGAAACCAAGGCGGAACAGCTCGCAAATCTCGATGATTTCGTCAATTTTGACGAGAACTAACCGTCGTTTCCTTCCTGTTTGAGATATTTCGACGGTTTAGTGCTCGTTTTACTCCACTTAACGTGCAGAATGTAATAAACAACCGTTTAACCGTCGAAACAAGCGGAACAGCTGGGCAAATCTCGATGATTTCGTCGATTTTGACGAAAAGTAACCGTCGTTTCCTTCCCGTTTGAGATATTTCGACGTTTAAGAGCTCGTTTTACTCCACGTAACGTGCAGAGTGTAACACACGCCAGTTTCATCCTCGAACCAAGCGGAACAGCTCGCAAATCTCGATGATTTCGTCAATTTTGACGAGAACTAACCGTCGTTTCCTTCCCGTTTGAGATATTTCGACGTTTTAGTGCTCGTTTTACTCCACTTAACGTGCAGAATGTAATACACGCCAGTTTCATCCTCGAAACAAGCGCAACAGCTGGCAAATCTCGATGATTTCGTCGATTTTGACGAAATCTAACCGTCGTTTCCTTCCCGTTTGAGATATTTCGACGTTTTAGAGCTCGTTTTACTCCACTTAACGTGCAGAATGTAATACACGCCAGTTTCATCCTCGAAACAAGCGGGACAGCTCGCAAATCTCGATGATTTCGTCGATTTTGACGAAATCTAACCGTCGTTTCCTTCCCGTTTGAGATATTTCGACGTTTTAGAGCTCGTTTTACTCCACTTAACGTGCAGAGTGTAATACACGCCAGTTTCATCCTCGAAACGAGCGGGACAGCTCGCAAATCTCGATGATTTCGTCGATTTTGACGAAACTAACCGTCGTTTCCTTCCCGTTTGAGATATTTCGACGTTTAAGAGCTCGTTTTACTCTATTTAACGTGCAGAATGTAATACACGCCAGTTTCATCCTTGAAACAAGCGGAACGGCTCGCAAATCTCGATGATTTCGTCGATTTTGACGAATCTAACCGTCGTTTCCCTCCCGTTTGAGATATTTCGACGTTTTAGAGCTCGTTTTACTCCACTTAACGTGCAGAGTGTAACACACGCCAGTTTCATCCTCGAACCAAGCGGAACAGCTCGCAAATCTCGATGATTTCGTTAATTTTGACGAGAACTAACCGTCGTTTCCTTCCGTTTGAGATATTTCGACGTTTTTAGTGCTCGTTTTACTCCACTTAACGTGCAGAATGTAATACACGCCAGTTTCATCCTCGAAACAAGCGCAACAGCTGGCAAATCTCGATGATTTCGGTCGATTTTGACGAAAAGTAACCGTCGTTTCCTTCCCGTTTGAGATATTTCGACGTTTAAGAGCTCGTTTTACTCCACTTAACGTGCAGAATGTAATAAACAACCGTTTAACCGTCGAAACAAGCGGAACAGCTCGCAAATCTCGATGATTTCGTCGATTTTGACGAAATCTAACCGTCGTTTCATTCCGTTTGAGCTATTTCGACGTTTAGAGCTCTTTTTACTCCACTTAACGTGCAGAATGTAATACAAGCCAGATTCAGCGTCGAAACAAGCGGGACAGCTCGCAAATCTCGATGATTTCGTCGATTTTGACGAAAACTAACCGTCGTTTCCTTCCCGTTTGAGATATTTCGACGTTTTAGAGCTCGTTTTACTCCACTTAACGTGCAGAGTGTAACACACGCCAGTTTCATCCTCGAACCAAGCGGAACAGCTCGCAAATCTCGATGATTTCGTCAATTTTGACGAGAACTAACCGTCGTTTCCTTCCTGTTTGAGATATTTCGACGGTTTAGTGCTCGTTTTACTCCACTTAACGTGCAGAATGTAATAAACAACCGTTTAAACCGTCGAAACAAGCGGAACAGCTCGCAAATCTCGATGATTTCGTCGATTTTGACGAAATCTAACCGTCGTTTCCTTCCCGTTTGAGATATTTCGACGTTTTAGAGCTCTTTTTACTCCACTTAACGTGCAGAATGTAATACAAGCCAGATTCAGCGTCGAAACAAGCGGGACAGCTCGCAAATCTCGATGATTTCGTCGATTTTGACGAAAACTAACCGTCGTTTTCCTTCCCGTTTGAGATATTTCGACGTTTTAGAGCTCGTTTTACTCCACTTAACGTGCAGAGTGTAACACACGCCAGTTTCATCCTCGAACCAAGCGGAACAGCTCGCAAATCTCGATGATTTCGTCAATTTTGACGAGAACTAACCGTCGTTTCCTTCCTGTTGAGATATTTCGACGGTTTAGTGCTCGTTTTACTCCACTTAACGTGCAGAATGTAATAAACAACCGTTTAACCGTCGAAACAAGCGGAACAGCTGGCAAATCTCGATGATTTCGTCGATTTTGACGAAAAGTAACCGTCGTTTCCTTCCCGTTTGAGATATTTCGACGTTTAAGAGCTCGTTTTACTCCACGTAACGTGCAGAGTGTAACACACGCCAGTTTCATCCTCGAACCAAGCGCGGAACAGCTCGCAAATCTCGATGATTTCGTCGATTTTGACGAAACCTAACCGTCGTTTCCTTCCCGTTTGAGTTATTTCGACGTTTAAGAGCTCGTTTTACTCCACGTAAGGTGCAGAGTGTAACACACGCCAGTTTCATCCTCGAACCAAGCGGAACAGCTCGCAAATCTCGATGATTTCGTCAATTTTGACGAGAACTAACCGTCGTTTCCTTCCCGTTTGAGATATTTCGACGTTTTAGTGCTCGTTTTACTCCACTTAACGTGCAGAATGTAACACACGCCAGTTTCATCCTCGAAACAAGCGCAACAGCTGGCAAATCTCGATGATTTCGTCGATTTTGACGAAATCTAACCGTCGTTTCCTTCCCGTTTGAGATATTTCGACGTTTTAGAGCTCGTTTTACTCCACTTAACGTGCAGAATGTAATACACGCCAGTTTCATCCTCGAAACAAGCGGGACAGCTCGCAAATCTCGATGATTTCGTCGATTTTGACGAAATCTAACCGTCGTTTCCTTCCCGTTTGAGATATTTCGACGTTTTAGAGCTCGTTTTACTCCACTTAACGTGCAGAATGTAATACACGCCAGTTTCATCCTCGAAACAAGCCGGACAGCTCGCAAATCTCGATGATTTCGTCGATTTTGACGAAATCTAACCGTCGTTTCCTTCCCGTTTGAGATATTTCGACGTTTTAGAGCTCGTTTTACTCCATTTAACGTGCAGAATGTAATACAAGCCAGTTTCAGCGTCGAAACAAGCGGTACAGCTCGCAAATCTCGATGATTTCGTCGATTTTGACGAAATCTAATCGTCGTTTCCTTCCCGTTTGAGATATTTCGACGTTTTAGAGCTCGTTTTACTCCACTTAACGTGCAGAATGTAATACACGCCAGTTTCATCCTCGAAACGAGCGGGACAGCTCTCAAATCTCGATGATTTCGTCGATTTTGACGAAAACTAATCGTCGTTTCCTTCCGTTTGAGATATTTCGACGTTTTAGTGCTCGTTTTACTCCACTTAACGTGCAGAATGTAATACACGCCAGTTTCATCCTCGAAACAAGCGCAACAGCTGGCAAATCTCGATGATTTCGTCGATTTTGACGAAAAGTAACCGTCGTTTCCTTCCCGTTTGAGATATTTCGACGTTTAAGAGCTCGTTTTACTCCACTTAACGTGCAGAATGTAATAAACAACCGTTTAACCGTCGAAACAAGCGGAACAGCTCGCAAATCTCGATGATTTCGTCGATTTTGACGAAATCTAACCGTCGTTTCCTTCCCGTTTGAGATATTTCGACGTTTTAGAGCTCTTTTTACTCCACTTAACGTGCAGAATGTAATACAAGCCAGATTCAGCGTCGAAACAAGCGGGACAGCTCGCAAATCTCGATGATTTCGTCGATTTTGACGAAAACTAATCGTCGTTTCCTTCCCGTTTGAGATATTTCGACGTTTTAGTGCTCGTTTTAACTCCACTTAACGTGCAGAATGTAATACACGCCAGTTTCATCCTCGAAACAAGCGCAACAGCTGGCAAATCTCGATGATTTCGTCGATTTTGACGAAAAGTAACCGTCGTTTCCTTCCCGTTTGAGATATTTCGACGTTTAAGAGCTCGTTTTACTCCACTTAACGTGCAGAATGTAATAAACAACCGTTTAACCGTCGAAACAAGCGGAACAGCTCGCAAATCTCGATGATTTCGTCGATTTTGACGAAATCTAACCGTCGTTTCCTTCCCGTTTGAGATATTTCGACGTTTTAGAGCTCTTTTTACTCCACTTAACGTGCAGAATGTAATACAAGCCAGATTCAGCGTCGAAACAAGCGGGACAGCTCGCAAATCTCGATGATTTCGTCGATTTTGACGAAAACTAACCGTCGTTTCTTCCCGTTTGAGATATTTCGACGTTTTAGAGCTCGTTTTACGCCACTTAACGTGCAGAGTGTAACACACGCCAGTTTCATCCTCGAACCAAGCGGAACAGCTCGCAAATCTCGATGATTTCGTCAATTTTGACGAGAACTAACCGTCGTTTCCTTCCTGTTTGAGATATTTCGACGGTTTAGTGCTCGTTTTACTCCACTTAACGTGCAGAATGTAATAAACAACCGTTTAAAACCGTCGAAACAAGCGGAACAGCTGGCAAATCTCGATGATTTCGTCGATTTTGACGAAAAGTAACCGTCGTTTCCTTCCCGTTTGAGATATTTCGACGTTTAAGAGCTCGTTTTACTCCACGTAACGTGCAGAGTGTAACACACGCCAGTTTCATCCTCGAACCAAGCGGAACAGCTCGCAAATCTCGATGATTTCGTCGATTTTGACGAAACCTAACCGTCGTTTCCTTCCCGTTTGAGATATTTCGACGTTTTAGAGCTCGTTTTACTCCACTTAACGTGCAGAGTGTAACACACGCCAGTTTCATCCTCGAACCAAGCGGAACAGCTCGCAAATCTCGATGATTTCGTCGATTTGACGAATTCTAACCGTCGTTTCCTTCCCGTTTGAGATATTTCGACGTTTTAGAGCTCGTTTTACTCCACTTAACGTGCAGAGTGTAATACACGCCAGTTTCATCCTCGAAACGAGCGCAACAGCTCGCAAATCTCGATGATTTCGTCGATTTTGACGAAAAGTAACCGTCGTTTCCTTCCCGTTTGAGATATTTCGACGTTTAAGAGCTCGTTTTACTCCATTTAACGTGCAGAATGTAATAAGCAACCGTTTTACCGTCGAAACCAGCGGAACAGCTCGCAAATCTCGATGATTTCGTCGATTTTGACGAAATCTAACCGTCGTTTCCTTCCCGTTTGAGATATTTCGACGTTTTAGAGCTCGTTTTACTCCACTTAACGTGCAGAATGTAATACACGCCAGTTTCATCCTCGAAACAAGCCGGACAGCTCGCAAATCTCGATGATTTCGTCGATTTTGACGAAATCTAACCGTCGTTTCCTTCCCGTTTGAGATATTTCGACGTTTTAGAGCTCGTTTTACTCCATTTAACGTGCAGAATGTAATACAAGCCAGTTTCAGCGTCGAAACAAGCGGTACAGCTCGCAAATCTCGATGATTTCGTCGATTTTGACGAAATCTAATCGTCGTTTCCTTCCCGTTTGAGATATTTCGACGTTTTAGAGCTCCTTTTACTCCACTTAACGTGCAGAATGTAATACACGCCAGTTTCATCCTCGAAACGAGCGGACAGCTCTCAAATCTCGATGATTTCGTCGATTTTGACGAAAACTAATCGTCGTTTCCTTCCCGTTTGAGATATTTCGACGTTTAAGAACTCGTTTTACTCCATTTAACGTGCAGAATGTAATACAAGCCAGATTCAGCGTCGAAACAAGCGGACAGCTCGCAAATCTCGATGATTTCGTCGATTTTGACGAAAACTAACCGTCGTTTCCTTCCCGTTTGAGATATTTCGACGTTTAAGCGCTCTTTTTACTCCTTTTTACGTGCAGAAAGTAATAAACAACCGTTTAACCGTCGAAACAAACGGAACAGCTCTCAAATCTCGATGATTTCGTCAATTTTGACGAGAACTAACCGTCGTTTCCTTCCCGTTTGAGATATTTCGACGTTTTAGAGCTCGTTTTACTCCATTTAACGTGCAGAATGTAATAAACAACCGTTTAAACCGTCGAAACAAGCGGAACAGCTCGCAAATCTCGATGATTTCGTCGATTTTGACGAAAACTAACCGTCGTTTCCTTCCCGTTTGAGATATTTCGACGTTTTAGAGCTCGTTTTACTCCACTTAACGTGCAGAGTGTAATACACGCCAGTTTCATCCTCGAAACGAGCGGGACAGCTCGCAAATCTCGATGATTTCGTCGATTTTGACGAAAACTAAACCGTCGTTTCCTTCCGTTTGAGATATTTCGACGTTTAAGAGCTCGTTTTACTCCATTTAACGTGCAGAATGTAATACACGCCAGTTTCATTCCTCGAAACAAGCGGAACAGCTCGCAAATCTTGATGATTTCGTCGATTTTGACGAAAACTAACCGTCGTTTCCTTCCCGTTTGAGATATTTCGACGTTTAAGAGCTCGTTTTACTCCATTAACGTGCAGAATGTAATACACGCCAGTTTCATCCTCGAAACAAGCGGAACAGCTCGCAAATCTCGATGATTTCGTCGATTTTGACGAAATCTAACCGTCGTTTCCCTCCCGTTTGAGATATTTCGACGTTTTAGAGCTCGTTTTACTCCACTTAACGTGCAGAATGTAATACACGCCAGTTTCATCCTCGAAACAAGCGTTGTAAATTAATGGCTTAGATGTTGTTAATTAATAGCTTAAATGTTATAAAATAATAGCTTAAATGTATAAAATAACAGTTTAAATGTTGTAAATTAGTGGCTTAGATGTTGTCAATTAATTTCTTAAATGTTAGAAATTAATGGCCTAAATGTTAGAAATTAATAGTTCAAATGTTATAAATTAATGGCTAAATGTATAAAATAACAGTTCAAAGGTTAGAAATTAATGGCTTAAATGTTATACATTAATAGCTTAAATGTTATAAAATAATAGCTTAAATGTATAAAATAACAGTTTAAATGTTGTAAATTAGTGGCTTAGATGTTGTCAATTAATTGCTTAAATGTTAGAAATTAATGGCTTAAATGTTAGAAATTAATAGTTTAAATGTTATAAATTAATTGCTTAAATGTTATAAATTAATGGCTTAAATGTATAAAATAACAGTTTAAATGTTGTAAATTTAATGGCTTAAATGTTATAAATTAACAGCTTAAATGTTATAAATTAATAGCTTGAATGTTATAAATTAATAGCATAAATGTTATAACATTAATAGTTTAGACGTTATAAATTAATTCCTTAAATGTTATAAATTAATGGCTTCAATGTTATAAATTAATAGCATAAGTGTTGTAAATTAATGGTTTAGACGTTATAAATTACTAGTTACAACGTTGTTGTTTGATATTTTTTCTTACTTACCTGATATTTATGTTCTTCTTCGATGTTCACTCTCCGGAATTGCAGGCACAGAAGAACTCGCGCGCGACTTCCGTGTTCCTTATATAACTTAACATGGTGTCGGTTTGTTAGTCAAACCGTAACGACTTTTTGACATAGCAGGAGACGGTTTTTCCATTGTAACAAAATCAAATTGAACGATTTCTTAATTTTTATCGTAAATGGCATCTTTTACGATTTAAAACGATATCCATTTTTATCATTTTAATAGTTTCTACAAACTAAGTCTAAATTCACACCTCCATGATACTAGTTTTCGACTATCGATTAGTTTGGACAAAAAGGGAAAAGAGCCTAAGGGCAGTCGGTGACGTTACTGTGAAATAAGTTAAGCTATTAAATAATCAGACAGATAAAATTCATATTAAGCGTTATATTATATTATCGATATTCGTTCATTTACTCGTGCTAATTAAAAAATAAAACGTTCTTTTTTCTTGAGTAACACCTACATCACTGATTGCGATATTTAAGATTCTTATTTAATGCTTATTTAGATGTCAGGTACCTTTTTAATTCTTCTCAAGTTAAACGATTAAATTTACACGTTATAGTTGTAACATAAAATGGCTTTATTTCTTCAATACCGCCTGCATCGCTGTACGTGATACAGTTATTAATTATGTAGCAAATAATATGATCTAATTGGTTGTAATCGCGGTTACGTATTTCTTCGTTAAATCTATCGATGTATTGGGCTATTAGCGCGAGACTTACTGATTCCTCGAGGAATGGTTTGATTCTTATAAATTAATGTTTTAAATGTGCCAATTATTGTTTCAATTGTTATAAATTAATAGTTTAATCGTTGTTAATTATTTGCTTAAATGTTATAAATTAATAGCTTAAGTGTTATAAATTAATAGTTTGAGTGTTAGGAATTAATGGTATAAATGTAAAAATTAATAGCTTAAATGTTATGAATTTGTGACTTATTGTTGTAAATTCATGACGTAAATATTGTAAATTAATGGCTTAAATGTTATAAATTAATAGTGCAGTCCAGTGTAGATCATCCAAAATGATCTTAGGGGCTTTTGTTGATCCAAACTGGACTGTTGCGTAGTTCTTGGCTTGGTATCGTTTTCCAAAGATTAATCGACTGATTAATTTTTGGAAAACGATGCCAATTACCAGGTCTCACCACGAGGAGGTGACTACGCACGAGACCCGCCCATGCGTTATTTAACACTACACATCGATCTCGACATTCAACCTATTGGCAGAATGTCCAGTTTTGACACTACTTGACCATGGGCCTGCGTAAAGAAATAGTTGTTTCGTAGTCTAACTGCGAAACACATATCTCCAACGCAGCGCTAACATGAATCTTTACAAACGTAGAACAAGGCATACGTAACGCATCATCTATCTCCCACACAACGATTACATCGATCAGTACAAATAAACAATAATTCGCACCCCTACTGGCAACATTCGGTATCAAAGACACATTTATCTAACTTGGAGCGAAAAGAAGAAGATGAAGCTACTGACACTGTCCCGAAACGGACGAGATCGCGATCTCTCGAAAGAACTAACAAACCTACGCGACGTACCCCCGTACACGAGATAACCCCGAGGTTCAACGGAAAGCCCAAGAATTGGCCGTAACTCGATTCCTGTTTCGCCGTTCGAAACTTACACGAGTCGCGGTCGATGGCGCCGACCGATGATGCCAGTGATCCACTAGTAATTCAGCCGTGGATCCAGCACATAGGCCAGCAACTTGACACACTCCAACTGAACAAGTGGAACCCGGGGAGGGATCGCTGAACAGGATTACGAAGGCAAGAGGCCCCAACTGAACAGTGGGGTCCACTCACGGGGAGGGACCGCTGAACAGGATTACGAAGGAAATACCTCAACTGAACAGTGGGGTCTTTCCCGCGGAGCCGAACAGGAATACGGAGGACGTGAAATTGCTGGTCCCTGACCGAGTACCGAAGTACCAATCGGACAGGACTGCAGATCCACGACTGAATCCCCAACAGATTAGCAAGCATCACCGGCACGACGACAACTCCCGTGATCCGATGCAAACGTTGAGCAGTCACCAAGACAGAGCTGTCCTTGGGCGACTTACGATTCCGAAGAGTTGTCTAGAGCACATTGACCCGCACGCACCCGAAATACACGCGAGCGAGTACGCCACGCGACAGTTTGAAAGAACCGAGTGATCGCGAACCGATATATCGTGGGAACAATTTTTCCAGTATGGTAAGCGAGGAGATCAAGAGAGACGAGATCTTTATTTGTCGTTCGAAGATAGATAAGTATCTTTGTACAGAATGAGCTTACAATGTACATAACATAGGTATCTATCTTATGATTAATTAAAGCTAATACGCTCGCATCCCACGGTGTCCTGCGATGTTACACGATGTCCCACGTTGCCCCCGCGAGGGGGTATTAGTCCAGTTTAGATCACCAAAACTATTTTGGGTGATCAAGACCAGACTATATTCAAGTAGTTTTTAGCTTGATATCGTTTTCAAATAATAATACTAATATTCGAAATAGTACTTGGTGTATTATTATTTGGAAAACGATACTAATTACCGGGACCCACCACGAGGAGGTAACTACGCTCGGGTCCCATTTACATATGAGTTTTGACGCATTGAAAGCAGAGATGTAAAATTATTTTATAATAAAGCGACATTGTAGCGGCGGCATTGTTTTGTCCGGATTTTATTTGTTTTTACATTACTTGTAATCTAACGGTTTTGGTACTCCGAGGCAAAACAACAACACGATTTGAAATTTCCTCTGACTCATGTGCAGCTACAGATAAGATGTCGTTGCCCTAGGTTAAACTACACTTGCTTCCTTGATTCCATGAATATGGTGATGTTTCCTGGGTTTTTAGCAGACATGGAAAATTACATCTTAAATTACACTCTGCGCTACCACTGCTTTTATACAAAATAGTGAAATGAGAAATTAAGTACTGTATTTAAAATTAAAAAATAATGCTATATAGAAATAAAATAGCACTCCAGGGACCTGAAAGATTTTGTTAATAAAATGAAACAATATAAATCATTAATTCACTCACTACAAATTGAAGGTACTGATTTACATCATTGAATGTAGAGTTGCTTCCTATTAATGGTACAACTGTTATAAATTAAGAGCACAATTACTTTGAATTAATGGGAGAATATGGTTATACATTATTGGTATAGTTGTTAAGAATTAATGGAGGAATTGTTTTAGATTAATGGCTTAAATATTATAAATTAATGGCTTAGATGATATAAATTAATAGTTTAAATATTGTAAATTAGTGGCTTAGATGTTGTAAATTAATAGCTTAAGTGTTATAATTTAATGGCTTAAATGTTATAAATTAATAGCTTAAATGTTATAAATTAATGGCTAAATGTATAAAATAACAGTTCAAAAGTTAGAAATGAATGGCTTAAATGTTATAAATTAATAGCTTAAATGTTATAAATTAATAGCTTAAATGTATAAAATAACACTTTAAATGTTGTAAATTAATGGCTTAGATGTTGTTAATTAATTGTTTAAATGTTATAAAATAATAGCTTAAATGTATAAAATAACAGTTTAAATGTTGTAAATTAGTGGCTTAGATGTTGTCAATTAATTGCTTAAATGTTAGAAATTAATGGCTTAAATGTTAGAAATTAATAGTTTAAATGTTATAAATTAATTGCTTAAATGTTATAAATTAATGGCTTAAATGTATAAAATAACAGTTTAAATGTTGTAAATTAATCGCTTAAATGTTTTAAATTAACAGCTTAAATGTTATAAATTAATAGCTTGAATGTTATAAATTAATAGCATAAATGTTATAAATTAATAGTTTAGACGTTATAAATTAATTCCTTAAATGTTATAAATTAATGGCTTGAATGTTATAAATTAATAGCTTAAGTGTTGTAAATTAATGATTTAGACGTTATAAATTACTAGTTACAACGTTGTTGTTTGATATTTTTTCTTACTTACCTGATATTTATGTTCTTCTTCGACGTTCATTCTCCGGAATTTCAGGCACAAAAGAGCTCGCGAGCGACTTCCGTGTTCCTTATATAACTTAACAAGGCGTCGGTTTGTTAGTCAAACGGTAACGATTTTTTGACATAGCAGGAGACGGTTTTTCCATTGTAACAAAATCAAATTGAACGATTTCTTAATTTTTATCGTAAATTGGCATCTTTTACGATTTAATACGATATCCATTTTTATCAATTTAATAGTTTCTACAAACTAAGACTAAATTCACACCTCCATGATACTAGTTTTCGACTATCGATTAGTTTGCACAAAAAGGGAAAAGAGCCTAAGGGCAGTCGATGACGTTACTGTGAAATAAGTTAAGCTATTAAATAATCAGACAGATAAAATTCATATTAAGCGTTATATTATATTATCGATATTCGTTCATTTACTCGTGCTAATTAAAAAATAAAATGCTCTTTTTACTGGAGTAACACCTACATCACTGTTTGCGATATTTAAGATTCTTATTTAATGCTTATTTAGAAGTCAGGTACCTTTTTAATTCTTCTCAAGTTAAACGATTAAATTTACTCGTTATAGTTGTAACATAAAATGGCTTTATTTCTTCAATACCGCCTGCATCGCTGTACGTGATACAGTTATTAATTATGTAGCAAATAATATGATCTAATTGGCTGTAATCGCGGTTACGTATTTCTTCGTTAAATCTATCGATGTATTGGGCTATTAGCGGGAGACTTACTGATTCCTCGAGGAATGGTTTGATTCTTATAAATTAATGTTTTAAATGTTGCCAATTAATGTTTCAATTGTTATAAATTAATAGTTTAATCGTTGTTAATTATCTGCTTAAATGTTATAAATTAATAGTTTGAGTGTTAGGAATTAATGGTATAAATGTAAAAATTAATAGCTTAAATGTTATGAATTTGTGACTTAGATGTTGTAAATTCATGACGTAAATGTTGTAAATTAATGGTTTAAATGTTATAAATTAATAGTGCAGTCCAGTGTAGATCATCCAAAATGATCTTAGGGGCATTTAGTAAATCCAAACTGGACTGTTGCGTAGTTCTTGGCTTGGTTTCGTTTTCCAAAGATTAATCGACTGATTAATTTTTGGAAAACGATGCCAATTACCAGGTCTCACCACGAGGAGGTGACTACGCACGAGACCCGCCCATGGGTTATTTAACACTACACATCGATCTCGACATTCAACCTATTGGCAGAATGTCCAGTTTTGACACTACTTGACCATGGGCCTGCGTAACGAAATAGTTGTTTCGTAGTCTAACTGCGAAACACATATCTCCAACGCAGCGCTAACATGAATCTTTACAAACGTAGAACAAGGCATACGTAACGCATCATCTATCTCCCACACAACGATTACATCGGTCAGTACAAATATACAATAATTCGCATCCCTACTGGCAACATTCGGTATCAAAGACACATTTATCTAACTTGGAACGAAAAGAAGAAGATGAAGCTACTGACACTGTCCCGAAACGGACGAGATCGCGATCTCTCGAAAGAACTAACAAACCTACGCGACGTACCCCCGTACACGAGATAACCCCGAGGTTCAACCTAAAGCCCAAGAATTGGCCGTAACTCGATTCCTGTTTCGCCGTTCGAAACTTACACGAGTCGCGGTCGATGGCGCCGACCGATGATGCCAGTGATCCACTAGTAATTCACCCGTGGATCCAGCACATAGGCCAGCAACTTGACACACTCCATCTGAACAAGTGGAACCCGGGGAGGGACCGCTGAACAGGATAACGAAGGCAAGAGGCCCCAACTGAACAGTGGGGTCCACTCACAGGGAGGGACCGCTGAACAGGATTACCAAGGCACGAGGCCCCAACTGAACAGTAGGGTCCACTCACGGGGAGGGACCGCTGAACAGGATTACGAAGGCAATACCTCAACTGAACAGTGGGGTCCACTCCCGCGGGGCCGAACAGGATTACGGAGGACGTGAAATTGCTGGTCCCTGACCGAGTACCGAAGTACCAATCGGACAGGACTGCAGATCCACGACTGAATCCCCAACAGATTAGCAAGCATCACCGGCACGACGACAACTCCCGTGTTCCGATGCAAACGTTGAGTAGTCACCAAGACAGAGCTGTCCTTGGGCGACTTACGAATCCGAAGAATTGTCTGGAGCACATTGACCCGCACGCACCCGAAATACACGCGAGCGAGTACGTCACGCGACAGTTTGAAAGAACTGAGTGATCGCGAACCGATATATCGTGGGAACAATTTTTCCAGTATGGTAAGCGTGGGGATCAAGAGAGACGAGATCTTTATTTGTCGTTCCAAGATAGATAAGTATCTTTGTACAGAATGAGCTTATAATGTACATAACATAGGTATCTATCTTATGATTAACTAAAGCTAATACGCTCGCATCCCACGGTGTCCTTGCGATGTCCCACTATGTCCCACGGTGTTCCACGATGTCCCACGTTGCCCCCGCGGAGGGGTATTAGTCCAGTCTAGATCACCAAAACTATTTTGGGTGACCAAGACCAGACTATATTCAAGTAGTTTTCAGCTTGATATCGTTTTCCAATAATAATACTAATATTCGAAATAGTACTTGGTGTATTATTATTTGGAAAACGATACCAATTACCGGATCCCACCACGAGGAGGTAACTATGCTCGGGTCCCATTTACATATGAGCTTTTACGCATTGGAAGCAGAGATGTAAAATTATTTTATAATAAAGCGACATTGTAGCGGCGGCATTGTTTTGTCCGGAGTTTATTTGTTTTTACATTACTTGTAATCTAACGGTTTTGGTACTCCGAGGCAAAACAACAACAAGATTTGAAATGTCCTCTGACTCATGTGCAGCTACAGATAAGATGTCGTTGCCTTCGGTTAAACTACACTTTCTTCCTAGATTCCATGAATATGGTGTTGTTTCCTTGGTTTTTAGCAAACATGGAAAATTACATCGTAAAATTACACTCTGCGTTACCACTGCTTTTATACAAAATAGTGAAATGAGAAATTCAGTACTATATTTAAAATTAAAAAATAATGCTATATAGAAATAAAATAGCACTCCTGAGACCTGAGAGATTTCGTTAATAAAATAAAACAATTTAAATCATTAATTCACTCACTACAAATTGATGGTTCTGATTTAAATCAATGAATGTAGAGTTGCTTCCTATTAATGGTACAACTGTTATAAATTAAGAGCACAATTACTTTGAATTAATGGGAGAATATGGTTATACATTATTGGTGTAGTTGTTAAGAATTAATGGAGGAATTATTTTAGATTAATGGCTTAAATATTATAAATTAATGGCTTAGTTACTGCGCTCATAATCGAGCATGAACACCTCCTGAATCTCCACTCCGGAACTCAAGCCACCTTATATGCTCTAAGAAGAACTTATTGGCCTATCGACGGCCGTAGTCAAGTTTGGAGCACGCTGAAGAAGTGCGTCCGTTGCTGCCGAGCTAACCCACCTCCAGTGGATGACCTTACGTGATGGGTGACCTTCCAGCTGCACGGATAACGGAATCTCGGCCATTTACCAACGTCGGAATCGACTATTGCGGACCTTTCTACATCAAAGAACGAAAGGATCGCAACCGACGTAAAATCAAGACATATGTAGCAATCTTCGTATGTCTGGCAGTTAAAGCAGTCCACATCGATCTGGTCAGCGACCTCACTAGCAAGTCTGCGCAACAATTTACTCCGACAACGGTACCAACTTCGTTGGCGCCAACAACGAACTACGAGAGCTTCGAAACCTCCTGCAGGCCGACGATCATAAGGTAAAGGTTCAGTCCTTTTTGGCCGACCGACGGATCGAATGGCGCTTCATCCCTCCCAACTCACCTCACTTCGGCGGGTTGTGGGAGGCTGCAGTGAAATCCTTCAAACGACATCTCAGACGTGTCGCAGGTAACGAGCTCTTAACCTTCGAAAATTTCAACACACTAATCATTGAAATCGAGTCCATCCTGAACTCCCGTCCGCTGACTCCAATTTCATCCGACCCAAACGATCTCCTTGTCCTTACCGCCGGTCACATCCTCATCGGAGATTCATTAACCAGCATTCGAGAACGAGATTTCAGGGACACTCCAACCAATCGTCTCTCCAGCTGGCAACATATTCAAAAACTCAAGCAGCATTTCTGGCGCCGCTGGCATCGGGAGTATCTGAACGAACTGAGCATCCGAAACAAATGGAACAAGGGCAATCACGACATACGAGAAGGCACCATCGTCATTCTCAGAGAAGATAACGTTCCACCGATGCACTGGCCCTTGGGCCGTGTAGTCAAGATCCATCCCGGAGGCGATGGTATCATTCGAACAGCGACGGTGCAGACGTCATCGAGCCTCCTGGATCGCGGCGTCAAAAGACTGGTCCCCCTGCCATGTCAATCAGCCCGAGTCGAGTCCGGACAATCACCGACATCGAAGGAGGTGGATCACACACCCACCTGACCCACATCTAAGGTTGATCGGTGCCCTCTCAACGGGGGGAGGATGTTACGCCGGGCGACACTCTACCTAGACCAGGCCACACACCACGGGCAAGATGGTAACCAGATGTCCGCTCGTCCTTACTGCGTACCCTCAATATTCTCAAGTACCCTCCATAAATCTCAGCAATTTCCTAGTCGAGGTCCTTCGAACCTAACAAACATTCTTTCGCTGCATTGTCTCCTAAAGTTTATTGCCCACCACGGGTTGACACGGGAAAGTTTCTGTTTCTCACGTATGAAGCCACCCACCAACGACTTTATCTTGAGGGCGGTGAGCATCCTTCCACACCCACCACCATAGCAAATAACCAATTAACAACGAAGCCTATTTCCCTCACTCTATTAGCCAAAATCGTTACCAACAAATCCGATGATCCCGTGCGCTAGACACACCCATCCTTAGTTTTCCTCCGTCACAGCTTCATCGTCGAAGCTCACTCTTTTTCTCTTCTTCAAACCGTCAACATCTTGTAACCGGGTTTTACACCGCAGATCAATCAACTATTAACTTGTACATTCGCATCAGTGTAATCATTTCTTCACGAAGTTGTTGAAATAAACATAAAGTTATACCTGTTGAATCAGTGTAACTACTCAATTAACCACCCCTATTATCCTAAACGAAATAGGGGATCGATCATTTCGTGGCGTCGATTATCTAATCGTAACGGGAATTTACGACTCCCGTTGACGTGCTTATTCGCGATCGCGTCTCTCCGCGAGTGATCGAACACATCCCTACTGGCAACATTCGGTATCAAAGACACATTTATCTAACTTGGAACGAAAAGAAGAAAATGAAGCTAATGACACTGTCCCGAAACGGACGAGATCGCGATCTCTCGAAAGAACTAACAAACCTACGCGACGTACCCCCGTACACGAGATAACCCCGAGGTTCAACGGAAAGCCCAAGAATTGACCGTAACTCGATTCCTGTTTCACCGTTCGAAACTTACACGAGTCGCGGTCGACGGCGCCGACCAATGATGCCAGTGATCCACTAGTAATTCAGCCGTGGATCCAGCACATAGGCCAGCAACTTGACACACTCCAACTGAACAATTGGAACCCGTGGAGGGACCGCTGAACAGGATTACGAAGGGAAGAGGCCCCAACTGAACAGTGGGTTCCACTCACAGGGAGGGACCGCTGAACAGGGTTACCAAGGCACGAGGCCCCAACTGAACAGTGGGGTCCACTGCCGCGGGGCCGAACAGGATTACGGAGGACGTGAAATTGCTGGTCCCTGACCGAGTACCGAAGTACCAATCGGACAGGACTGCAGATCCACGACTGAATCCCCAACAGATTAGCAAGCATCACCGGCACGACGACAACTCCCGTGATCCGATGCAAACGTTGAGCAGTCACCAAGACAGAGCTGTCCTTGGGCGACTTACGAATCCGAAGAGTTGTCTATAGCACATTGACCCGCACGCACCCGAAATACACGCGAGCGAGTACGCCACGCGACAGTTTGAAAGAACTGAGTGATCGCGAACCGATATATCGTGGGAACAATTTTCCCAGTATGGTAAGCGAGGGGATCAAGAGAGACGAGATCTTTATTTGTCGTTCCAAGATAGATAAGTATCTTTGTACAGAATGAGCTTATAATGTACATAACATAGGTATCTATCTTATGATTAATTAAAGCTAATACGCTCGCATCCCACGGTGTCCTGCGAAGTCCCACGATGTCCCACGATGTTCCACGATGTCCCCGCGGGGGGTATTAGTCCAGTCTAGATCACCAAAACTATTTTGGGTGATCAAGACCAGACTATATTCAAGTAGTTTTGTAGCTTGATATCGTTTTCAAATAATAATACTATTATTCGAAATAGTACTTGGTGTATTATTATTTGGAAAACGATACCAATTACCGGGACCCACCACGAGGAGGTAACTACGCTCGGGTCCCATTTACATAAAGAGTTTTTACGCATTGGAAGCAGAGGTGTAAAATTATTTTATAATAAAGCGACATTGTAGCGGCGGCATTGTTTTGTCCGGAGTTTATTTGTTTTTACATTACTTGTAATCTAACGGTTTTGGTACTCCGAGGCAAAACAACAACACGATTTGAAATGTCCTCTGACTCATGTGCAGCTACAGATATGATGTCGTTGTCTTCGGTTAAACTACACTTGCTTCCTTGATTCCATGAATATGGTGTTGTTTCCTTGGTTTTATCAGACATGGAAAATTACATCTTAAAATTACACTCTGCGTTACCACTGCTTTTATACAATATAGTGAAATGGCAAATTAAGTACTGTATTTAAAATTAAAAAATCATGCTATATAGAAATAAAATAGCACTCCAGGGACCTGAAAGATTTCGTTAATAAAATAAAACAATTTAAATCATTAATTCACTCACTACAAATTGATGGTTCTGATTTAAATCAATGAATGTAGAGTTGCTTCCTATTAATGGTACAACTGTTATAAATAAAGAGCACAATTACTTTGAATTAATGGGAGAATATGGTTATAAATTATTGGTATAGTTGTTAAGAATTAATGGAGGAATTGTTTTAGATTAATGGCTTAAATGTTATACATTAATAGCTTAAATGTTATAAATTAATAGATTAAATGTATAAAATAACACTTTAAATGTTGTAAATTAATGGCTTAGATGTTGTTAATTAATAGCTTAAATGTTATAAAATAATAGCTTAAATGTATAAAATAACAGTTTAAATGTTGTAAATTAGTGGCTTAGATGTTGTCAATTAATTTCTTAAATGTTAGAAATTAATGGCCTAAATGTTAGAAATTAATAGTTCAAATGTTATAAATTAATGGCTAAATGTATAAAATAACAGTTCAAAAGTTAGAAATTAATGGCTTAAATGTTATACATTAATAGCTTAAATGTTATAAATTAATAGCTTAAATGTATAAAATAACACTTTAAATGTTGTAAATTAATGGCTTAAGTGTTATAAATTAACAGTTTAAATGTTATAAATTAATAGTTTAGACGTTATAAATTACTAGTTACAATGTTGTTGTTTGATATTTTTTCTTACTTACCTGATATTTATGTTCTTCTTCGATGTTCACTCTCCGGAATTTCAGGCACAAAAGAGCTCGCGCGCGACTTCCGTGTTCCTTATATAACTTAACAAGGCGTCGGTTTGTTAATCAAACGGTAACGATTTTTTGTCAAAGCAGGAGACGGTTTTTCCATTGTAACAAAATCAAGTTGAACGATTTCTTAATTTTTATCGTAAATTGGCATCTTTTACGATTTAATACGATATCCATTTTTATCATTTTAATAGTTTCTACAAACTAAGACTAAATTCACACCTCCATGATACTAGTTTTCGACTATCGATTAGTTTAGACAAAAGGGGAAAAGAGCCTGAGGGCAGTCGATGACGTTACTGTGAAATAAGTTAAGCTATTAAATAATCAGACAGATAAAATTCATATTAAGCGTTATATTATATTATCGATATTCGTTCATTTACTCGTGCTAATTAAAAAATAAAATGTTCTTTTTTCTTGAGTAACACCTACATCACTGTTTGCGATATTTAAGATTCTTATTTAATGCTTATTTAGATGTCAGGTACCTTTTTAATTATTCTCAAGTTAAACGATTAAATTTACTCGTTATATTTGTAACATAAAATGGCTTTATTTCTTCAATACCGCCTGCATCGCTGTACGTGATACAGTTATTAATTATGTAGCAAATAATATGATCTAATTGGCTGTAATCGCGGTTACGTATTTCTTCGTTAAATCTATCGATGCATTAGGCTATTTGCGGGAGACTTACTGATTCCTCGAGGAATGGTTTGATTCTTATAAATTAATGTTTTAAATGTTGCCAATTAATGTTTCAATTGTTATAAATTAATAGTTTAATCGTTGTTAATTATTTGCTTAAATGTAATAAATTAATAGCTTATGTGTTATAAATTAATAGTTTGAATGTTAGGAATTAATGGTATAAATGTAAAAATTAATAGCTTAAATGTTGTGAATTTTTGACTTAGATGTTGTAAATTCATGACGTAAATGTTGTAAATTAATGGCTTAAATGCTATAAATTAATAGTGCAGTCCAGTGTAGATCATCCAAAATGATCTTAGAGGCTTTTGGTGATCCAAACTCGACTGTTGCGTAGTTCTTGGCTTGGTATCGTTTTCCAAAGTTTAATCGACTGATTAATTTTTGGAAAACGATGCCAATTACCAGGTCTCACCACGAGGAGGTGACTACGCACGAGACCCGCCCATGTGTTATTTAACACTACACATCGATCTCGACATTCAACCTATTGGCAGAATGTCCAGATTTGACACTACTTGACCATGGGCCTGCGTAAAGAAATAGTTGTTTCCTAGTCTAACTGCGAAACACATATCTCCAACGCAGCGCTAACATGAATCTTTACAAACGTAGAACAAGGCATACGTAACGCAACATCTATCTCCCACACAACGATTACATCGATCAGTACAAATATACAATAATTCGCATCCCTACTGGCAACATTCGGTATCAAAGACACATTTATCTAACTTGGAACGAAAAGAAGAAAATGAAGCTACTGACACTGTCCCGAAACGGACGAGATCGCGATCTCTCGAAAGAACTAACAAACCTACGCGACGTACCACCGTACACGAGATAACCCCGAGGTTCAACGGAAAGCCCAAGAATTGACCGTAACTCGATTCCTGTTTCGCCGTTCGAAACTTACACGAGTCGCGGTCGATGGCGCCGACCGATGATGCCAGTGATCCACTAGTAATTCAGCCGTGGATCCAGCACATAGGCCAGCAACTTGACACACTCGAACTGAACAAGTGGAACCCGGGGAGGGACCGCTGAACAGGATTACGAAGGCAAGAGGCCCCAACTGAACAGTGGGGTCCACTCACAGGGAGGGACCGCTGAACAGGATTACGATGGCAATACCTCAACTGAACAGTGGGGTCCACTGCCGCGGGGCCGAACAGGATTACGGAGGACGTGAAATTGCTGGTCCCTGACCGAGTACCGAAGTACCAATCGGACAGGACTGCAGATCCACGACTGAATCCCCAACAGATTAGCAAGCATCACCGGCACGACGACAACTCCCGTGATCCGATGCAAACGTTGAGCAGTCACCAAGACAGAGCTGTCCTTGGGCGACTTACGAATCCGAAGAGTTGTCTATAGCACATTGACCCGCACGCACCCGAAATACACGCGAGCGAGTACGCCACGCGACAGTTTGAAAGAACTGAGTGATCGCGAACCGATATATCGTGGGAACAATTTTCCCAGTATGGTAAGCGAGGGGATCAAGAGAGACGAGATCTTTATTTGTCGTTCCAAGATAGATAAGTATCTTTGTACAGAATGAGCTTATAATGTACATAACATAGGTATCTATCTTATGATTAATTAAAGCTAATACGCTCGCATCCCACGGTGTCCTGCGAAGTCCCACGATGTCCCACGATGTTCCACGATGTCCCCGCGGGGGGTATTAGTCCAGTCTAGATCACCAAAACTATTTTGGGTGATCAAGACCAGACTATATTCAAGTAGTTTTGTAGCTTGATATCGTTTTCAAATAATAATACTATTATTCGAAATAGTACTTGGTGTATTATTATTTGGAAAACGATACCAATTACCGGGACCCACCACGAGGAGGTAACTACGCTCGGGTCCCATTTACATAAAGAGTTTTTACGCATTGGAAGCAGAGGTGTAAAATTATTTTATAATAAAGCGACATTGTAACGGCGGCATTGTTTTGTCCGGAGTTTATTTGTTTTTACATTACTTGTAATCTAACGGTTTTGGTACTCCGAGGCAAAACAACAACACGATTTGAAATGTCCTCTGACTCATGTGCAGCTACAGATATGATGTCGTTGTCTTCGGTTAAACTACACTTGCTTCCTTGATTCCATGAATATGGTGTTGTTTCCTTGGTTTTATCAGACATGGAAAATTACATCTTAAAATTACACTCTGCGTTACCACTGCTTTTATACAATATAGTGAAATGGCAAATTAAGTACTGTATTTAAAATTAAAAAATCATGCTATATAGAAATAAAATAGCACTCCAGGGACCTGAAAGATTTCGTTAATAAAATAAAACAATTTAAATCATTAATTCACTCACTACAAATTGATGGTTCTGATTTAAATCAATGAATGTAGAGTTGCTTCCTATTAATGGTACAACTGTTATAAATAAAGAGCACAATTACTTTGAATTAATGGGAGAATATGGTTATAAATTATTGGTATAGTTGTTAAGAATTAATGGAGGAATTGTTTTAGATTAATGGCTTAAATGTTATACATTAATAGCTTAAATGTTATAAATTAATAGATTAAATGTATAAAATAACACTTTAAATGTTGTAAATTAATGGCTTAGATGTTGTTAATTAATAGCTTAAATGTTATAAAATAATAGCTTAAATGTATAAAATAACAGTTTAAATGTTGTAAATTAGTGGCTTAGATGTTGTCAATTAATTTCTTAAATGTTAGAAATTAATGGCCTAAATGTTAGAAATTAATAGTTCAAATGTTATAAATTAATGGCTAAATGTATAAAATAACAGTTCAAAAGTTAGAAATTAATGGCTTAAATGTTATACATTAATAGCTTAAATGTTATAAATTAATAGCTTAAATGTATAAAATAACACTTTAAATGTTGTAAATTAATGGCTTAAGTGTTATAAATTAACAGTTTAAATGTTATAAATTAATAGTTTAGACGTTATAAATTACTAGTTACAATGTTGTTGTTTGATATTTTTTCTTACTTACCTGATATTTATGTTCTTCTTCGATGTTCACTCTCCGGAATTTCAGGCACAAAAGAGCTCGCGCGCGACTTCCGTGTTCCTTATATAACTTAACAAGGCGTCGGTTTGTTAATCAAACGGTAACGATTTTTTGTCAAAGCAGGAGACGGTTTTTCCATTGTAACAAAATCAAGTTGAACGATTTCTTAATTTTTATCGTAAATTGGCATCTTTTACGATTTAATACGATATCCATTTTTATCATTTTAATAGTTTCTACAAACTAAGACTAAATTCACACCTCCATGATACTAGTTTTCGACTATCGATTAGTTTAGACAAAAGGGGAAAAGAGCCTGAGGGCAGTCGATGACGTTACTGTGAAATAAGTTAAGCTATTAAATAATCAGACAGATAAAATTCATATTAAGCGTTATATTATATTATCGATATTCGTTCATTTACTCGTGCTAATTAAAAAATAAAATGTTCTTTTTTCTTGAGTAACACCTACATCACTGTTTGCGATATTTAAGATTCTTATTTAATGCTTATTTAGATGTCAGGTACCTTTTTAATTATTCTCAAGTTAAACGATTAAATTTACTCGTTATATTTGTAACATAAAATGGCTTTATTTCTTCAATACCGCCTGCATCGCTGTACGTGATACAGTTATTAATTATGTAGCAAATAATATGATCTAATTGGCTGTAATCGCGGTTACGTATTTCTTCGTTAAATCTATCGATGCATTAGGCTATTTGCGGAGACTTACTGATTCCTCGAGGAATGGTTTGATTCTTATAAATTAATGTTTTAAATGTTGCCAATTAATGTTTCAATTGTTATAAATTAATAGTTTAATCGTTGTTAATTATTTGCTTAAATGTAATAAATTAATAGCTTATGTGTTATAAATTAATAGTTTGAATGTTAGGAATTAATGGTATAAATGTAAAAATTAATAGCTTAAATGTTGTGAATTTTTGACTTAGATGTTGTAAATTCATGACGTAAATGTTGTAAATTAATGGCTTAAATGCTATAAATTAATAGTGCAGTCCAGTGTAGATCATCCAAAATGATCTTAGAGGCTTTTGGTGATCCAAACTCGACTGTTGCGTAGTTCTTGGCTTGGTATCGTTTTCCAAAGTTTAATCGACTGATTAATTTTTGGAAAACGATGCCAATTACCAGGTCTCACCACGAGGAGGTGACTACGCACGAGACCCGCCCATGTGTTATTTAACACTACACATCGATCTCGACATTCAACCTATTGGCAGAATGTCCAGATTTGACACTACTTGACCATGGGCCTGCGTAAAGAAATAGTTGTTTCCTAGTCTAACTGCGAAACACATATCTCCAACGCAGCGCTAACATGAATCTTTACAAACGTAGAACAAGGCATACGTAACGCAACATCTATCTCCCACACAACGATTACATCGATCAGTACAAATATACAATAATTCGCATCCCTACTGGCAACATTCGGTATCAAAGACACATTTATCTAACTTGGAACGAAAAGAAGAAAATGAAGCTACTGACACTGTCCCGAAACGGACGAGATCGCGTCTCTCGAAAGAACTAACAAACCTACGCGACGTACCACCGTACACGAGATAACCCCGAGGTTCAACGGAAAGCCCAAGAATTGACCGTAACTCGATTCCTGTTTCGCCGTTCGAAACTTACACGAGTCGCGGTCGATGGCGCCGACCGATGATGCCAGTGATCCACTAGTAATTCAGCCGTGGATCCAGCACATAGGCCAGCAACTTGACACACTCGAACTGAACAAGTGGAACCCGGGGAGGGACCGCTGAACAGGATTACGAAGGCAAGAGGCCCCAACTGAACAGTGGGGTCCACTCACAGGGAGGGACCGCTGAACAGGATTACGATGGCAATACCTCAACTGAACAGTGGGGTCCACTCCCGCGGGGCCGAACAGGATTACGGAGGACGTGAAATTGCTGGTCCCTGACCGAGTACCGAAGTACCAATCGGACAGGACTGCAGATCCACGACTGAATCTCCAACAGATTAGCAAGCATCACCGGCACGACGACAACTCCCGTGATCCGATGCAAACGTTGAGCAGTCACCAAGACAGAGCTGTCCTTGGGCGACTTACGAATCCGAAGAGTTGTCTATAGCACATTGACCCGCACGCACCCCAAATACACGCGAGCGAGTACGCCACGCGACAGTTTGAAAGACTGAGTGATCGCGAACCGATATATCGTAGGAACAATTTTTCCAGTATGGTAAGCGAGGGGATCAAGAGAGACGAGATCTTTATTTGTCGTTCCAAGATAGATAAGTATCTTTGTACAGAATGAGCTTATAATGTACATAACATAGGTATCTATCTTATGATTAATTAAAGCTAATACGCTCGCATCCCACGGTGTCCTGCGAAGTCCCACGATGTCCCACGATGTTCCACGATGTCCCCGCGGGGGGTATTAGTCCAGTCTAGATCACCAAAACTATTTTGGGTGATCAAGACCAGACTATATTCAAGTAGTTTTGTAGCTTGATATCGTTTTCAAATAATAATACTATTATTCGAAATAGTACTTGGTGTATTATTATTTGGAAAACGATACCAATTACCGGGACCCACCACGAGGAGGTAACTACGCTCGGGTCCCATTTACATAAAGAGTTTTTACGCATTGGAAGCAGAGGTGTAAAATTATTTTATAATAAAGCGACATTGTAGCGGCGGCATTGTTTTGTCCGGAGTTTATTTGTTTTTACATTACTTGTAATCTAACGGTTTTGGTACTCCGAGGCAAAACAACAACACGATTTGAAATGTCCTCTGACTCATGTGCAGCTACAGATATGATGTCGTTGTCTTCGGTTAAACTACACTTGCTTCCTTGATTCCATGAATATGGTGTTGTTTCCTTGGTTTTATCAGACATGGAAAATTACATCTTAAAATTACACTCTGCGTTACCACTGCTTTTATACAATATAGTGAAATGGCAAATTAAGTACTGTATTTAAAATTAAAAAATCATGCTATATAGAAATAAAATAGCACTCCAGGGACCTGAAAGATTTCGTTAATAAAATAAAACAATTTAAATCATTAATTCACTCACTACAAATTGATGGTTCTGATTTAAATCAATGAATGTAGAGTTGCTTCCTATTAATGGTACAACTGTTATAAATAAAGAGCACAATTACTTTGAATTAATGG
>NW_027184907.1:0-79942 GCF_040668555.2 Bombus flavifrons
CGATACAATTTTAGTCTTTTTTAATTCTCAAGGCCAATAATTAAATTCAACGTAGATCCTCTATTTTTCGGGATACATGGACAATTCGATACGCGTTCTACTCCACATTTGCTGCTTTATACAGCGCTTATCACAGTTTTTGCACTGTGTTCACACTGGTCCCAGTCGAACACGATACAATTTTAGTCTTTTTTGATTCTCAAGGCCAATAATTCAATTCAACGTATCTCCGCTGTTTTTCGGGATACATGGACAATTCGATACGCGTTCTACTCCACATTTGCTGCTTTATACAGCGCTTATCACAGTTTTTGCACTGTGTTCACACTGGTCCCAGTCGAATCCGATACAATCTTAGTCTTTTTTAATTCTCAAGGCCAATAATTAAATTCAACGTAGATCCTCTATTTTTCGGGATACATGGACAATTCGATACGCGTTCTACTCCACATTTGCTGCTTTATACAGCGCTTATCAGAGTTTTTGCACTGTGTTCACACTGGTCCCAGTCGAACACGATACAATTTTAGTCTTTTTTGATTCTCAAGGCCAATAATTCAATTCAACGTATCTCCGCTGTTTTTCGGGATACATGGACAATTCGATACGCGTTCTACTCCACATTTGCTGCTTTATACAGCGCTTATCACAGTTTTTGCACTGTGTTCACACTGGTCCCAGTCGAATCCGATACAATTTTAGTCTTTTTTAATTCTCAAGGCCAATAATTAAATTCAACGTAGATCCTCTATTTTTCGGGATACATGGACATTTCGATACGCGTCCTACTCCACATTTGCTGCTTTATACAGCGCTTATCACAGTTTTTGCACTGTGTTCACACTGGTCCCAGTCGAATCCGATACAATTTTAGTCTTTTTTAATTCTCAAGGCCAATAATTAAATTCAACGTAGATCCTCTATTTTTCGGGATACATGGACAATTCGATACGCGTTCTACTCCACATTTGCTGCTTTATACAGCGCATATCAGAATGTTTGCACTGTGTTCACACTGGTCCCAGTCGAATCCGATACAATTTTAGTCTTTTTTAATTCTCAAGGCCAATAATTCAATTCAACGTATCTCCGCTGTTTTTCGGGATACATGGACAATTCGAAACGCGTTCTACTCCACATTTGCTGCTTTATACAGCGATTATCAGAGTTTTTGCACTGCTTTCACACTGGTCCCAGTCGAATCCGATACAATTTTAGTCTTTTTTAATTCTCAAGGCCAATAATTAAATTCAACGTAGATCCTCTATTTTTCGGGATACATGGACAATTCGATACGCGTTCTACTCCACATTTGCTGCTTTATATAGCGCATATCAGAATGTTTGCTCTGTGTTCACACTGGACCCAGTCGAATCCGATACAATTTTAGTCTTTTTTAATTCTCAAGGCCAATAATTAAATTCAACGTAGATCCTCTATTTTTCGGGATACATGGACATTTCGATACGCGTCCTACTCCACATTTGCTGCTTTATACAGCGCTTATCACAGTTTTTGCACTGTGTTCACACTGGTCCCAGTCGAATCCGATACAATTTTAGTCTTTTTTTATTCTCAAGGCCAATAATTAAATTCAACGTAGATCCTCTATTTTTCGGGATACATGGACAATTCGATACGCGTTCTACTCCACATTTGCTGCTTTATACAGCGCTTATCACAGTTTTTGCACTGTGTTCACACTGGTCCCAGTCGAACACGATACAATTTTAGTCTTTTTTGATTCTCAAGGCCAATAATTCAATTCAACGTATCTCCGCTGTTTTTCGGGATACATGGACAATTCGATACGCGTTCTACTCCACATTTGCTGCTTTATACAGCGCTTATCACAGTTTTTGCACTGTGTTCACACTGGTCCCAGTCGAATCCGATACAATCTTAGTCTTTTTTAATTCTCAAGGCCAATAATTAAATTCAACGTAGATCCTCTATTTTTCGGGATACATGGACAATTCGATACGCGTTCTACTCCACATTTGCTGCTTTATACAGCGCATATCAGAATGTTTGCACTGTGTTCACACTGGTCCCAGTCGAATCCGATACAATTTTAGTCTTTTTTAATTCTCAAGGCCAATAATTCAATTCAACGTATCTCCGCTGTTTTTCGGGATACATGGACAATTCGAAACGCGTTCTACTCCACATTTGCTGCTTTATACAGCGATTATCAGAGTTTTTGCACTGCTTTCACACTGGTCCCAGTCGAATCCGATACAATTTTAGTCTTTTTTAATTCTCAAGGCCAATAATTAAATTCAACGTAGATCCTCTATTTTTCGGGATACATGGACAATTCGATACGCGTTCTACTCCACATTTGCTGCTTTATACAGCGCTTATCACAGTGTTTGCACTGTGTTCACACTGGTCCCAGTCGAATCCGATACAATTTTAGTCTTTTTTAATTCTCAAGGCCAATAATACAATTCAACGTATCTCCGCTGTTTTTCGGGATACATGGACAATTCGATACGCGTTCTACTCCACATTTGCTGCTTTATACAGCGCATATCATAATGTTTGCGCTGTGTTCATACTGGTTCCAGTCGAATCCGATACAATTTTAGTTTTTTTAATTCTCAAGGCCAATAATTAAATTCAACGTAGATCCTCTATTTTTCGGGATACATGGACAATTCGTTACGCGTTCTACTCCACAATTGCTGCTTTATACAGCGCTTTTCACAGTTTTTGCACTGTGTTCACACTGGTCCGAGTCAAATCCGATACAATTTTATTCTTTTTTAATTCTCAAGGCCAATAATTCAATTCAACGTATCTCCGCTGTTTTTCGGGATACATGGACAATACGATACGCGTTCTACTCCAAATTTGCAGCTTTATACAGCGCTTATCACAGTTTTTGCACTGTGTTCACACTGGTCCCAGTCGAACACGATACAATTTTAGTCTTTTTTAATTCTCAAGGCCAATAATTCAATTCAACGTATCTCCGCTGTTTTTCGGGATACATGGACAATTCGATACGCGTTCTACTCCACATTTGCTGCTTTATACAGCGCATATCATAATGTTTGCGCTGTGTTCACACTGGTTCCAGTCGAACACGATACAATTTTAGTCTTTTTTAATTCTCAAGGCCAATAATTCAATTCAACGTATCTCCGCTGTTTTTCGGGATACATGGACAATTCGATACGCGTTCTACTCCACATTTGCTGCTTTATACAGCGCTTATCACAGTTTTTGCACTGTGTTCACACTGGTCCCAGTCGAATCCGATACAATTTTAGTCTTTTTTAATTCTCAAGGTCAAGAATTAAATGCAACGTAGATCCCCTATTTTTCGGGATACATGGACAATTCGATACGCGTTCTACTCCACATTTGCTGCTTTATACAGCGCATATCAGAATGTTTGCACTGTGTTCACACTGGTCCCAGTCGAATCCGATACAATTTTAGTCTTTCTTAATTCTCAAGGCCAATAATTAAATTCAACGTAGATCCTCTATTTTTCGGGATACATGGACAATTCGATACGCGTTCTACTCCACATTTGCTGCTTTATACAGCGCATATCATAATGTTTGCACTGTGTTCACACTGGTCCCAGTCGAACACGATACAATTTTAGTCTTTTTTAATTCTCAAGGCCAATAATACAATTCAACGTATCTCCGCTGTTTTTCGGGATACATGGACAATTCGATACGCGTTCTACTCCACATTTGCTGCTTTATACAGCGCTTATCACAGTTTTTGCACTGTGTTCACACTGGTCCCAGTCGAACACGGTACAATTTTAGTCTTTTTTAATTCTCAAGGCCAATAATTAAATTCAACGTAGATCCTCTATTTTTCGGGATACATGGACAATTCGATACGCGTTCTACTCCACATTTGCTGCTTTATACAGCGCTTATCACAGTTTTTGCACTGTGTTCACACTGGTCCCAGTCGAACACGATACAATTTTAGTCTTTTTTAATTCTCAAGGCCAATAATTAGATTCAACGTAGATCCTCTATTTTTCGGGATACATGGACAATTCGATACGCGTTCTACTCCACATTTGCTGCTTTATACAACGCTTATCACAGTTTTTGCACTGTGTTCACACTGGTCCCAGTCGAATCCGATACAATTTTAGTCTTTTTTAATTCTCAAGGCCAATAATTAAATACAACGCAGATCCTCTATTTTTCGGGATACATGGACAATTCGATACGCGTTCTACTCCACATTTGCTGCTTTATACAGCGCATATCGTAATGTTTGCGCTGTGTTCACACTGGTTCCAGTCGAACACGATACAATTTTAGTCTTTTTTAATTCTCAAGGCCAATAATTCAATTCAACGTATCTCCGCTGTTTTTCGGGATACATGGACAATACGATACGCGTTCTACTCCAAATTTGCAGCTTTATACAGCGCTTATCACAGTTTTTGCACTGTGTTCACACTGGTCCCAGTCGAACACGATACAATTTTAGTCTTTTTTAATTCTCAAGGCCAATAATTCAATTCAACGTATCTCCGCTGTTTTTCGGGATACATGGACAATTCGATACGCGTTCTACTCCACATTTGCTGCTTTATACAGCGCATATCATAATGTTTGCGCTGTGTTCACACTGGTTCCAGTCGAACACGATACAATTTTAGTCTTTTTTAATTCTCAAGGCCAATAATTCAATTCAACGTATCTCCGCTGTTTTTCGGGATACATGGACAATTCGATACGCGTTCTACTCCACATATGCTGCTTTATACAGCGCTTATCACAGTTTTTGCACTGTGTTCACACTGGTCCCAGTCGAATCCGATACAATTTTAGTCTTTTTTAATTCTCAAGGTCAAGAATTAAATGCAACGTAGATCCCCTATTTTTCGGGATACATGGACAATTCGATACGCGTTCTACTCCACATTTGCTGCTTTATACAGCGCATATCAGAATGTTTGCACTGTGTTCACACTGGTCCCAGTCGAATCCGATACAATTTTAGTCTTTCTTAATTCTCAAGGCCAATAATTAAATTCAACGTAGATCCTCTATTTTTCGGGATACATGGACAATTCGATACGCGTTCTACTCCACATTTGCTGCTTTATACAGCGCATATCATAATGTTTGCACTGTGTTCACACTGGTCCCAGTCGAACACGATACAATTTTAGTCTTTTTTAATTCTCAAGGCCAATAATACAATTCAACGTATCTCCGCTGTTTTTCGGGATACATGGACAATTCGATACGCGTTCTACTCCACATTTGCTGCTTTATACAGCGCTTATCACAGTTTTTGCACTGTGTTCACACTGGTCCCAGTCGAACACGGTACAATTTTAGTCTTTTTTAATTCTCAAGGCCAATAATTAAATTCAACGTAGATCCTCTATTTTTCGGGATACATGGACAATTCGATACGCGTTCTACTCCACATTTGCTGCTTTATACAGCGCTTATCACAGTTTTTGCACTGTGTTCACACTGGTCCCAGTCAAATCCTATACAATTTTAGTCTTTTTTAATACTCAAGGCCATATAACGTACTACGTTATATAGTATAACGTTATAACGTACGACGTTATATAGTGTAACGTTATATGGTATAACGTTATATGGTAAAACATTATAACGTAATACATTATATGGTGTGACGTTATAACGTATTACGTTATATAGTATAACGTAATATGGTATAAAGTTGTAACGTATTACGTAATATGTTAGAACGTTATAACGTATTACGTTATGTAATATAACGTTATATAGTAAAACGTTATAACGTACTACGTTACATAGTATAACGTTGTATGGTATAACGTTATAACGTAATACATTATATGGTATAACGTTATCACGTATTACGTTATATGGTATAACGTTATATCGTAATACGTTATATAGTATAACGTTATATGGTATAACGTTGTAACGTAAAATGTTATATGGTACAACGTTATAACGTATTACGTTTATAGTATAACATTATATGGTATAACGTTGTAACGTAAAATGTTATATGGTATAACGTTATAACGTATTACGTTATATAGTATAACGTAATATGGCATAACGTTATAACGTATTACTTTATATGGTATAAAGTTATAACGTATTCCGTTATATAGTATAACGTTATATGGTAAAACGTTATAACGTACTACGTTATATAGTATAACGTTGTATGGTATGACGTTATAACGTAATACGTTATATGGTATAACGTAATATGGTATAACGTTATAACGTAAAATGTTATATGGTATAACGTTATAACGTATTACGTTATATCGTATAACGTAATATGGTATAACGTTATAACGTAAAATGTTATATGGTATAACGTTATAACGTATTACGTTATATAGTATAACGTTATATGGTAAAACGTTATAACGTAATACGTTATATGGTCTAATGTTCCAACGTATTACGTTATATAGTATAACGTTATAACGTATTACGTTATATAGTATAACGTAATATGGTATAACGTTACAACGTAAAATGTTATATGGTATAACGTTATAACGTATTACGTTATATCGTATAACGTAATATGGTATAACGTTATAACGTAATACGTTATATGGTCTAATGTTTCAACGTATTACGTTATATAGTATAACGTTATATGGTATAACGTTATATGGTATAACGTTATATCGTAATACGTTATATGTTCTAATGTTTCAACGTATTACGTTATATAGTATATCGTTATATGGTATAACGTTATATCGTAATACGTTATATGGTATAACGTTATATCGTAATACGTTATATGTTCTAATGTTTCAACGTATTACCTTATATAGTATAACGTTATAACGTATTACGTTATATAGTACAACGTAATATGGTATAACGTTATAACGTAAAATGTTATATGGTATAACGTTATAACGTATTACGTTATATCGTATAACGTAATATGGTATAACGTTATAACGTAATACGTTATGTGGTCTAATGTTTCAACGTATTACGTTATATAATATAACGTTATATGGTATAACGTTATATCGTAACACGTTATATGTTCTAATGTTTCAACGTATTACGTTGTATAGTATAGCGTTATATGGTATAACGTTATATCGTAATACGTTATATGGTATAACGTTATAACGTATTACGTTATATAGTATAACGTTGTATGGTATTACGTTATAACGTAATACGTTATATGGTATTACGTTAATAGCCCAATTCCGGTTTCATATTTACAGAACTAATATAACGTATTACGTTAGATAGTATAACGTTATAACGTATTACGTTATATAGTATAACGTAATATGGTATAACGGTATAACGTAAAATGTTATATGGTATAACGTTATAACGTATTACGTGATATAGTATAACGTTATATGGTAAAACGTTATAACGTAATACGTTATATGGTCTAATGTTCCAACGTATTACGCTATATAGTATAACGTTATAACGTATTACGTTATATAGTATAACGTAATATGGTATAACGTTATAACGTAAAATGTTATATGGTATAACGTTATAACGTATTACGTTATATCGTATAACGTAATATGGTATAACGTTATAACGTAATACGTTATATGGTATTACGTTAATAGCCCTATTCCGGTTTCATATTTACAGAAATAATATAACGTATTACGTTATATGGTATAACGTTATAACGTATGCCGTTATATAGTATAACGTTATATGGTAAAACGTTATAACGTACGATGTTATATAGTATAACGTTATATGGTATAACGTTATATCGTAATACGTTATATGGTATAACGTTATAACGTAATACGTTATATGGTCTAGTGTTTCAACGTATTACGTTATATAGTATAACGTCATATGGTATAACGTTATATCGTAATACATTATATGGTATAACGTTATCACGTATTACGTTATATGGTATAACGTTATAAAGTAATACGTTATACGGTATGACGTTTCAACGTATTACGTTATATAGTATGACGTTATATGGTATAACGTTATATCGTAATACGTTATATGGTATAACATTATACCGTATTACGTTATGAAGTATAACGTTGTATGGTATAACGTTATAACGTAATACATTATATGGTATAACGTTATAACATATTACGTTATACGGTATAACGTTATATGGTAAAACATTATAACGTAATACATTATATGGTATGACGTTATAACGTATTACGTTATATATTATAAAGTTATAAGGTAAAACGTTATAACGTACTACGTTATATAGTATAACGTTGTATGGTATAACGTTATAACGTAATGCATTATATGGTATAACGTTATAACGTAATGCATTATATGGTATAACGTTATAACGTAATACATTATATGGTATAACGTTGTAACGTAGTACGTTATATGGTATAACGGTATAACGTAGTACGTTATACAGCATAACGTTATATGGTATAACGTTATAACGTATTACGTTATATAGTATTTCGGTAGAACGTATTACGTTATGTAGTATAAGGTTATATGGTAAAAAGTTATAACGTACAACGCTATATAGTATTACGTTATATGATATAACGTTATAACGTACAACGCTATATAGTATAACGTTGCATGGTATAACGTTATAACGTACTACGTTATATAGTATAACGTTGTATGGTATGACGTTATAACGTAATACGTAATATGGTATAACGTTAATTGGCCAATTCCGGTTTCATATATACAGAGCTGATGTAACGTATTACGTTATATAGTATAACGTTGTAACGTAATACGTTATATGGTATAACGTTATAACGTATTACGTTATGTAATATAACGTTATATAGTAAAACGTTATAACGTACTACGTTACATAGTATAACGTTGTATGGTATAACGTTATAACGTAAAACGTTATATGGTATAACGTTATATGGTATAACGCTATATCGTAACACGTTATATGGAATAACGTTATAACATATTACCTTATATAGTATAACGTAATATGGTATAACGTTATAACGTAAAACGTTATATGGTATAACGTTGTATGGTATAACGTTAATAGGCCAATTCCGGTTTCATATTTACAGAATAGATATAACGTATTACGTTATATGGTATAACGTTATAACGTATTACGTTATGTAATATAACGTTATATAGTAAAACGTTATAACGTACTACGTTACATAGTATAACGTTGTATGGTATAACGTTATAACGTAAAACGTTATATGGTATAACGCTATATCGTAATACGTTATATGGAATAACGTTATAACATATTACCTTATATAGTATAACGTAATATGGTATAACGTTATAACGTAAAACGTTATATGGTATAACGTTGTATGGTATAACGTTATAACGCAATACGTTATATGGTATAACGTTAATAGGCCAATTCCGGTTTCATATTTACAGAACTGATATAACGTATTACGTAATATGGTATAACGTTATAACGTATTACGTTATATAGTATAACGTTATATGGTAAAACGTTATAACGTAATACGTTATATGGTATAACGTTATAACGTAATACGTTATATGGTATAACGTTATAACGTATTACGTTATGTAATATAACGTTATATAGTAAAACGTTATAACGCACTACGTTATATAGTATAACGTTGTATGGCATAACGTTATAACGCAATACGTTATATGGTATAACGTTAATAGGCCAATTCCGGTTTCATATTTACAGAACTGATATAACGTATTACGTTATATGGTATAACGTTATAACGTATTACGTTATATAGTATAACGTTATATGGTAAAACGTTATAACGTAATACGTTATATGGTATAACGTTATAACGTAAAACGTTATATGGTATAACGTTGTATGGTATAACGTTAAAACGTAATACGTTATATGGTATAACGTTAATAGACCAATTCCGGTTTCATATTTACAGAACTGATATAACGTATTACGTTATATGGTATAACGTTATAACGTAATGCACTATATGGTATAACGTTATAACGTACTACGTTATATAGTATAACGTTGTATGGTATGACGTTATAACGTAATACGTAATATGGTATAACGTTAATTGGCCAATTCCGGTTTCATATATACAGAGCTGATGTAACGTATTACGTTATATAGTATAACGTTGTAACGTAATACGTTATATGGTATAACGTTATAACGTATTACGTTATGTAATATAACGTTATATAGTAAAACGTTATAGCGTACTACGTTACATAGTATAACGTTGTATGGTATAACGTTATAACGTAAAACGTTATATGGTATAACGCTATATCGTAATACGTTATATGGAATAACGTTATAACATATTACCTTATATAGTATAACGTAATATGGTATAACGTTATAACGTAAAACGTTATATGGTATAACGTTGTATGGTATAACGTTATAACGCAATACGTTATATGGTATAACGTTAATAGGCCAATTCCGGTTTCATATTTACAGAACTGATATAACGTATTACGTTATATGGTATAACGTTATAACGTATTACGTTATGTAATATAACGTTATATAGTAAAACGTTATAACGTACTACGTTACATAGTATAACGTTGTATGGTATAACGTTATAACGTAAAACGTTATATGGTATAACGTTATATGGTATAACGCTATATCGTAATACGTTATATGGAATAACGTTATAACATATTACCTTATATAGTATAACGTAATACGGTATAACGTTATAACGTAAAACGTTATATGGTATAACGTTGTATGGTATAACGTTATAACGCAATACGTTATATGGTATAACGTTAATAGGCCAATTCCGGTTTCATATTTACAGAACTGATATAACGTATTACGTTATATGGTATAACGTTATAACGTATTACGTTATGTAATATAACGTTATATAGTAATTCGTTATAACGTACTACGTTACATAGTATAACGTTGTATGGTATAACGTTATAACGTAAAACGTTATATGGTATAACGTTATATGGTATAACGCTATATCGTAATACGTTATATGGAATAACGTTATAACATATTACCTTATATAGTATAACGTAATATGGTATAACGTTATAACGTAAAACGTTATATGGTATAACGTTGTATGGTATAACGTTAATAGGCCAATTCCGGTTTCATATTTACAGAACAGATATAACGTATTACGTTATATGGTATAACGTTATAACGTATTACGTTATGTAATATAACGTTATATAGTAAAACGTTATAACGTACTACGTTACATAGTATAACGTTGTATGGTAAAACGTTATAACGTAATACGTTATATGGTATAACGTTATAACGTAAAACGTTATATGGTATAACGTTGTATGGTATAACGTTAAAACGTAATACGTTATATGGTATAACGTTAATAGACCAATTCCGGTTTCATATTTACAGAACTGATATAACGTATTACGTTATATGGTATAACGTTATAACGTAATGCACTATATGGTATAACGTTATAACGTACTACGTTATATAGTATAACGTTGTATGGTATGACGTTATAACGTAATACGTAATATGGTATAACGTTAATTGGCCAATTCCGGTTTCATATATACAGAGCTGATGTAACGTATTACGTTATATAGTATAACGTTGTAACGTAATACGTTATATGGTATAACGTTATAACGTATTACGTTATGTAATATAACGTTATATAGTAAAACGTTATAGCGTACTACGTTACATAGTATAACGTTGTATGGTATAACGTTATAACGTAAAACGTTATATGGTATAACGTTATATGGTATAACGCTATATCGTAATACGTTATATGGAATAACGTTATAACATATTACCTTATATAGTATAACGTAATATGGTATAACGTTATAACGTAAAACGTTATATGGTATAACGTTGTATGGTATAACGTTATAACGCAATACGTTATATGGTATAACGTTAATAGGCCAATTCCGGTTTCATATTTACAGAACTGATATAACGTATTACGTTATATGGTATAACGTTATAACGTATTACGTTATGTAATATAACGTTATATAGTAAAACGTTATAACGTACTACGTTACATAGTATAACGTTGTATGGTATAACGTTATAACGTAAAACGTTATATGGTATAACGTTATATGGTATAACGCTATATCGTAATACGTTATATGGAATAACGTTATAACATATTACCTTATATAGTATAACGTAATACGGTATAACGTTATAACGTAAAACGTTATATGGTATAACGTTGTATGGTATAACGTTATAACGCAATACGTTATATGGTATAACGTTAATAGGCCAATTCCGGTTTCATATTTACAGAACTGATATAACGTATTACGTTATATGGTATAACGTTATAACGTATTACGTTATGTAATATAACGTTATATAGTAAAACGTTATAACGTACTACGTTACATAGTATAACGTTGTATGGTATAACGTTATAACGTAAAACGTTATATGGTATAACGTTATATGGTATAACGCTATATCGTAATACGTTATATGGAATAACGTTATAACATATTACCTTATATAGTATAACGTAATATGGTATAACGTTATAACGTAAAACGTTATATGGTATAACGTTAATAGGCCAATTCCGGTTTCATATTTACAGAACAGATATAACGTATTACGTTATATGGTATAACGTTATAACGTATTACGTTATGTAATATAACGTTATATAGTAAAACGTTATAACGTACTACGTTACATAGTATAACGTTGTATGGTATAACGTTATAACGTAAAACGTTATATGGTATAACGCTATATCGTAATACGTTATATGGAATAACGTTATAACATATTACCTTATATAGTATAACGTAATATGGTATAACGTTATAACGTAAAACGTTATATGGTATAACGTTGTATGGTATAACGTTATAACGCAATACGTTATATGGTATAACGTTAATAGGCCAATTCCGGTTTCATATTTACAGAACTGATATAACGTATTACGTTATATGGTATAACGTTATAACGTATTACGTTATATAGTATAACGTTATATGGTAAAACGTTATAACGTAATACGTTATATGGTATAACGTTATAACGTAATACGTTATATGGTATAACGTTATAACGTAAAACGTTATATGGTATAACGTTGTATGGTATAACGTTAAAACGTAATACGTTATATGGTATAACGTTAATAGACCAATTCCGGTTTCATATTTACAGAACTGATATAACGTATTACGTTATATGGTATAACGTTATAACGTAATGCACTATATGGTATAACGTTATAACGTACTACGTTATATAGTATAACGTTGTATGGTATGACGTTATAACGTAATACGTAATATGGTATAACGTTAATTGGCCAATTCCGGTTTCATATATACAGAGCTGATGTAACGTATTACGTTATATAGTATAACGTTGTAACGTAATACGTTATATGGTATAACGTTATAACGTATTACGTTATGTAATATAACGTTATATAGTAAAACGTTATAGCGTACTACGTTACATAGTATAACGTTGTATGGTATAACGTTATAACGTAAAACGTTATATGGTATAACGTTATATGGTATAACGCTATATCGTAATACGTTATATGGAATAACGTTATAACATATTACCTTATATAGTATAACGTAATACGGTATAACGTTATAACGTAAAACGTTATATGGTATAACGTTGTATGGTATAACGTTATAACGCAATACGTTATATGGTATAACGTTAATAGGCCAATTCCGGTTTCATATTTACAGAACTGATATAACGTATTACGTTATATGGTATAACGTTATAACGTATTACGTTATGTAATATAACGTTATATAGTAAAACGTTATAACGTACTACGTTACATAGTATAACGTTGTATGGTATAACGTTATAACGTAAAACGTTATATGGTATAACGTTATATGGTATAACGCTATATCGTAATACGTTATATGGAATAACGTTATAACATATTACCTTATATAGTATAACGTAATATGGTATAACGTTATAACGTAAAACGTTATATGGTATAACGTTGTATGGTATAACGTTAATAGGCCAATTCCGGTTTCATATTTACAGAACAGATATAACGTATTACGTTATATGGTATAACGTTATAACGTATTACGTTATGTAATATAACGTTATATAGTAAAACGTTATAACGTACTACGTTACATAGTATAACGTTGTATGGTATAACGTTATAACGTAAAACGTTATATGGTATAACGCTATATCGTAATACGTTATATGGAATAACGTTATAACATATTACCTTATATAGTATAACGTAATACGGTATAACGTTATAACGTAAAACGTTATATGGTATAACGTTGTATGGTATAACGTTATAACGCAATACGTTATATGGTATAACGTTAATAGGCCAATTCCGGTTTCATATTTACAGAACTGATATAACGTATTACGTTATATGGTATAACGTTATAACGTATTACGTTATATAGTATAACGTTATATGGTAAAACGTTATAACGTAATACGTTATATGGTATAACGTTATAACGTAATACGTTATATGGTATAACGTTATAACGTATTACGTTATGTAATATAACGTTATATAGTAAAACGTTATAACGCACTACGTTATATAGTATAACGTTGTATGGCATAACGTTATAACGCAATACGTTATATGGTATAACGTTAATAGGCCAATTCCGGTTTCATATTTACAGAACTGATATAACGTATTACGTTATATGGTATAACGTTATAACGTATTACGTTATATAGTATAACGTTATATGGTAAAACGTTATAACGTAATACGTTATATGGTATAACGTTATAACGTAAAACGTTATATGGTATAACGTTGTATGGTATAACGTTAAAACGTAATACGTTATATGGTATAACGTTAATAGACCAATTCCGGTTTCATATTTACAGAACTGATATAACGTATTACGTTATATGGTATAACGTTATAACGTAATGCACTATATGGTATAACGTTATAACGTACTACGTTATATAGTATAACGTTGTATGGTATGACGTTATAACGTAATACGTAATATGGTATAACGTTAATTGGCCAATTCCGGTTTCATATATACAGAGCTGATGTAACGTATTACGTTATATAGTATAACGTTGTAACGTAATACGTTATATGGTATAACGTTATAACGTATTACGTTATGTAATATAACGTTATATAGTAAAACGTTATAGCGTACTACGTTACATAGTATAACGTTGTATGGTATAACGTTATAACGTAAAACGTTATATGGTATAACGTTATATGGTATAACGCTATATCGTAATACGTTATATGGAATAACGTTATAACATATTACCTTATATAGTATAACGTAATACGGTATAACGTTATAACGTAAAACGTTATATGGTATAACGTTGTATGGTATAACGTTATAACGCAATACGTTATATGGTATAACGTTAATAGGCCAATTCCGGTTTCATATTTACAGAACTGATATAACGTATTACGTTATATGGTATAACGTTATAACGTATTACGTTATGTAATATAACGTTATATAGTAAAACGTCATAACGTACTACGTTACATAGTATAACGTTGTATGGTATAACGTTATAACGTAAAACGTTATATGGTATAACGTTATATGGTATAACGCTATATCGTAATACGTTATATGGAATAACGTTATAACATATTACCTTATATAGTATAACGTAATATGGTATAACGTTATAACGTAAAACGTTATATGGTATAACGTTGTATGGTATAACGTTATAACGCAATACGTTATATGGTATAACGTTAATAGGCCAATTCCGGTTTCATATTTACAGAACTGATATAACGTATTACGTTATATGGTATAACGTTATAACGTATTACGTTATATAGTATAACGTTATATGGTAAAACGTTATAACGTAATACGTTATATGGTATAACGTTATAACGTAATACGTTATATGGTATAACGTTATAACGTATTACGTTATGTAATATAACGTTATATAGTAAAACGTTATAACGCACTACGTTATATAGTATAACGTTGTATGGCATAACGTTATAACGCAATACGTTATATGGTATAACGTTAATAGGCCAATTCCGGTTTCATATTTACAGAACTGATATAACGTATTACGTTATATGGTATAACGTTATAACGTATTACGTTATATAGTATAACGTTATATGGTAAAACGTTATAACGTAATACGTTATATGGTATAACGTTATAACGTAAAACGTTATATGGTATAACGTTGTATGGTATAACGTTAAAACGTAATACGTTATATGGTATAACGTTAATAGACCAATTCCGGTTTCATATTTACAGAACTGATATAACGTATTACGTTATATGGTATAACGTTATAACGTAATGCACTATATGGTATAACGTTATAACGTACTACGTTATATAGTATAACGTTGTATGGTATGACGTTATAACGTAATACGTAATATGGTATAACGTAAATTGGCCAATTCCGGTTTCATATATACAGAGCTGATGTAACGTATTACGTTATATAGTATAACGTTGTAACGTAATACGTTATATGGTATAACGTTATAACGTATTACGTTATGTAATATAACGTTATATAGTAAAACGTTATAGCGTACTACGTTACATAGTATAACGTTGTATGGTATAACGTTATAACGTAAAACGTTATATGGTATAACGTTATATGGTATAACGCTATATCGTAATACGTTATATGGAATAACGTTATAACATATTACCTTATATAGTATAACGTAATATGGTATAACGTTATAACGTAAAACGTTATATGGTATAACGTTGTATGGTATAACGTTATAACGCAATACGTTATATGGTATAACGTTAATAGGCCAATTCCGGTTTCATATTTACAGAACTGATATAACGTATTACGTTATATGGTATAACGTTATAACGTATTACGTTATGTAATATAACGTTATATAGTAAAACGTTATAGCGTACTACGTTACATAGTATAACGTTGTATGGTATAACGTTATAACGTAAAACGTTATATGGTATAACGTTATATGGTATAACGCTATATCGTAATACGTTATATGGAATAACGTTATAACATATTACCTTATATAGTATAACGTAATATGGTATAACGTTATAACGTAAAACGTTATATGGTATAACGTTGTATGGTATAACGTTATAACGCAATACGTTATATGGTATAACGTTAATAGGCCAATTCCGGTTTCATATTTACAGAACTGATATAACGTATTACGTTATATGGTATAACGTTATAACGTATTACGTTATGTAATATAACGTTATATAGTAAAACGTTATAACGTACTACGTTACATAGTATAACGTTGTATGGTATAACGTTATAACGTAAAACGTTATATGGTATAACGTTATATGGTATAACGCTATATCGTAATACGTTATATGGAATAACGTTATAACATATTACCTTATATAGTATAACGTAATACGGTATAACCTTATAACGTAAAACGTTATATGGTATAACGTTGTATGGTATAACGTTATAACGCAATACGTTATATGGTATAACGTTAATAGGCCAATTCCGGTTTCATATTTACAGAACTGATATAACGTATTACGTTATATGGTATAACGTTATAACGTATTACGTTATGTAATATAACGTTATATAGTAAAACGTTATAACGTACTACGTTACATAGTATAACGTTGTATGGTATAACGTTATAACGTAAAACGTTATATGGTATAACGTTATATGGTATAACGCTATATCGTAATACGTTATATGGAATAACGTTATAACATATTACCTTATATAGTATAACGTAATATGGTATAACGTTATAACGTAAAACGTTATATGGTATAACGTTGTATGGTATAACGTTATAACGCAATACGTTATATGGTATAACGTTAATAGGCCAATTCCGGTTTCATATTTACAGAACTGATATAACGTATTACGTTATATGGTATAACGTTATAACGTATTACGTTATGTAATATAACGTTATATAGTAAAACGTTATAGCGTACTACGTTACATAGTATAACGTTGTATGGTATAACGTTATAACGTAAAACGTTATATAGTATAACGTTGTATGGTATGACGTTATAACGTAATACGTAATATGGTATAACGTTAATTGGCCAATTCCGGTTTCATATATACAGAGCTGATGTAACGTATTACGTTATATAGTATAACGTTGTAACGTAATACGTTATATGGTATAACGTTATAACGTATTACGTTATGTAATATAACGTTATATAGTAAAACGTTATAGCGTACTACGTTACATAGTATAACGTTGTATGGTATAACGTTATAACGTAAAACGTTATATGGTATAACGTTATATGGTATAACGCTATATCGTAATACGTTATATGGAATAACGTTATAACATATTACCTTATATAGTATAACGTAATATGGTATAACGTTATAACGTAAAACGTTATATGGTATAACGTTGTATGGTATAACGTTATAACGCAATACGTTATATGGTATAACGTTAATAGGCCAATTCCGGTTTCATATTTACAGAACTGATATAACGTATTACGTTATATGGTATAACGTTATAACGTATTACGTTATGTAATATAACGTTATATAGTAAAACGTTATAACGTACTACGTTACATAGTATAACGTTGTATGGTATAACGTTATAACGTAAAACGTTATATGGTATAACGTTATATGGTATAACGCTATATCGTAATACGTTATATGGAATAACGTTATAACATATTACCTTATATAGTATAACGTAATACGGTATAACCTTATAACGTAAAACGTTATATGGTATAACGTTGTATGGTATAACGTTATAACGCAATACGTTATATGGTATAACGTTAATAGGCCAATTCCGGTTTCATATTTACAGAACTGATATAACGTATTACGTTATATGGTATAACGTTATAACGTATTACGTTATGTAATATAACGTTATATAGTAAAACGTTATAACGTACTACGTTACATAGTATAACGTTGTATGGTATAACGTTATAACGTAAAACGTTATATGGTATAACGCTATATCGTAATACGTTATATGGAATAACGTTATAACATATTACCTTATATAGTATAACGTAATATGGTATAACGTTATAACGTAAAACGTTATATGGTATAACGTTGTATGGTATAACGTTATAACGCAATACGTTATATGGTATAACGTTAATAGGCCAATTCCGGTTTCATATTTACAGAACTGATATAACGTATTACGTTATATGGTATAACGTTATAACGTATTACGTTATATGGTATAACGTTATAACGTAATACGTTATATGGTATAACGTTATAACGTATTACGTTATGTAATATAACGTTATATAGTAAAACGTTATAACGCACTACGTTATATAGTATAACGTTGTATGGCATAACGTTATAACGCAATACGTTATATGGTATAACGTTAATAGGCCAATTCCGGTTTCATATTTACAGAACTGATATAACGTATTACGTTATATGGTATAACGTTATAACGTATTACGTTATATAGTATAACGTTATATGGTAAAACGTTATAACGTAATACGTTATATGGTATAACGTTATAACGTAAAACGTTATATGGTATAACGTTGTATGGTATAACGTTAAAACGTAATACGTTATATGGTATAACGTTAATAGACCAATTCCGGTTTCATATTTACAGAACTGATATAACGTATTACGTTATATGGTATAACGTTATAACGTAATGCACTATATGGTATAACGTTATAACGTACTACGTTATATAGTATAACGTTGTATGGTATGACGTTATAACGTAATACGTAATATGGTATAACGTTAATTGGCCAATTCCGGTTTCATATATACAGAGCTGATGTAACGTATTACGTTATATAGTATAACGTTGTAACGTAATACGTTATATGGTATAACGTTATAACGTATTACGTTATGTAATATAACGTTACATAGTAAAACGTTATAGCGTACTACGTTACATAGTATAACGTTGTATGGTATAACGTTATAACGTAAAACGTTATATGGTATAACGTTATATGGTATAACGCTATATCGTAATACGTTATATGGAATAACGTTATAACATATTACCTTATATAGTATAACGTAATACGGTATAACGTTATAACGTAAAACGTTATATGGTATAACGTTGTATGGTATAACGTTATAACGCAATACGTTATATGGTATAACGTTAATAGGCCAATTCCGGTTTCATATTTACAGAACTGATATAACGTATTACGTTATATGGTATAACGTTATAACGTATTACGTTATGTAATATAACGTTATATAGTAAAACGTTATAACGTACTACGTTACATAGTATAACGTTGTATGGTATAACGTTATAACGTAAAACGTTATATGGTATAACGTTATATGGTATAACGCTATATCGTAATACGTTATATGGAATAACGTTATAACATATTACCTTATATAGTATAACGTAATATGGTATAACGTTATAACGTAAAACGTTATATGGTATAACGTTGTATGGTATAACGTTAATAGGCCAATTCCGGTTTCATATTTACAGAACAGATATAACGTATTACGTTATATGGTATAACGTTATAACGTATTACGTTATGTAATATAACGTTATATAGTAAAACGTTATAACGTACTACGTTACATAGTATAACGTTGTATGGTATAACGTTATAACGTAAAACGTTATATGGTATAACGCTATATCGTAATACGTTATATGGAATAACGTTATAACATATTACCTTATATAGTATAACGTAATATGGTATAACGTTATAACGTAAAACGTTATATGGTATAACGTTGTATGGTATAACGTTATAACGCAATACGTTATATGGTATAACGTTAATAGGCCAATTCCGGTTTCATATTTACAGAACTGATATAACGTATTACGTTATATGGTATAACGTTATAACGTATTACGTTATATAGTATAACGTTATATGGTAAAACGTTATAACGTAATACGTTATATGGTATAACGTTATAACGTAAAACGTTATATGGTATAACGTTGTATGGTATAACGTTAAAACGTAATACGTTATATGGTATAACGTTAATAGACCAATTCCGGTTTCATATTTACAGAACTGATATAACGTATTACGTTATATGGTATAACGTTATAACGTAATGCACTATATGGTATAACGTTATAACGTACTACGTTATATAGTATAACGTTGTATGGTATGACGTTATAACGTAATACGTAATATGGTATAACGTTAATTGGCCAATTCCGGTTTCATATATACAGAGCTGATGTAACGTATTACGTTATATAGTATAACGTTGTAACGTAATACGTTATATGGTATAACGTTATAACGTATTACGTTATGTAATATAACGTTACATAGTAAAACGTTATAGCGTACTACGTTACATAGTATAACGTTGTATGGTATAACGTTATAACGTAAAACGTTATATGGTATAACGTTATATGGTATAACGCTATATCGTAATACGTTATATGGAATAACGTTATAACATATTACCTTATATAGTATAACGTAATACGGTATAACGTTATAACGTAAAACGTTATATGGTATAACGTTGTATGGTATAACGTTATAACGCAATACGTTATATGGTATAACGTTAATAGGCCAATTCCGGTTTCATATTTACAGAACTGATATAACGTATTACGTTATATGGTATAACGTTATAACGTATTACGTTATGTAATATAACGTTATATAGTAAAACGTTATAACGTACTACGTTACATAGTATAACGTTGTATGGTATAACGTTATAACGTAAAACGTTATATGGTATAACGTTATATGGTATAACGCTATATCGTAATACGTTATATGGAATAACGTTATAACATATTACCTTATATAGTATAACGTAATATGGTATAACGTTATAACGTAAAACGTTATATGGTATAACGTTGTATGGTATAACGTTAATAGGCCAATTCCGGTTTCATATTTACAGAACAGATATAACGTATTACGTTATATGGTATAACGTTATAACGTATTACGTTATGTAATATAACGTTATATAGTAAAACGTTATAACGTACTACGTTACATAGTATAACGTTGTATGGTATAACGTTATAACGTAAAACGTTATATGGTATAACGCTATATCGTAATACGTTATATGGAATAACGTTATAACATATTACCTTATATAGTATAACGTAATATGGTATAACGTTATAACGTAAAACGTTATATGGTATAACGTTGTATGGTATAACGTTATAACGCAATACGTTATATGGTATAACGTTAATAGGCCAATTCCGGTTTCATATTTACAGAACTGATATAACGTATTACGTTATATGGTATAACGTTATAACGTATTACGTTATATAGTATAACGTTATATGGTAAAACGTTATAACGTAATACGTTATATGGTATAACGTTATAACGTAATACGTTATATGGTATAACGTTATAACGTATTACGTTATGTAATATAACGTTATATAGTAAAACGTTATAACGCACTACGTTATATAGTATAACGTTGTATGGTATAACGTTAAAACGTAATACGTTATATGGTATAACGTTAATAGACCAATTCCGGTTTCATATTTACAGAACTGATATAACGTATTACGTTATATGGTATAACGTTATAACGTAATGCACTATATGGTATAACGTTATAACGTACTACGTTATATAGTATAACGTTGTATGGTATGACGTTATAACGTAATACGTAATATGGTATAACGTTAATTGGCCAATTCCGGTTTCATATATACAGAGCTGATGTAACGTATTACGTTATATAGTATAACGTTGTAACGTAATACGTTATATGGTATAACGTTATAACGTATTACGTTATGTAATATAACGTTATATAGTAAAACGTTATAGCGTACTACGTTACATAGTATAACGTTGTATGGTATAACGTTATAACGTAAAACGTTATATGGTATAACGTTATATGGTATAACGCTATATCGTAATACGTTATATGGAATAACGTTATAACATATTACCTTATATAGTATAACGTAATATGGTATAACGTTATAACGTAAAACGTTATATGGTATAACGTTGTATGGTATAACGTTATAACGCAATACGTTATATGGTATAACGTTAATAGGCCAATTCCGGTTTCATATTTACAGAACTGATATAACGTATTACGTTATATGGTATAACGTTATAACGTATTACGTTATGTAATATAACGTTATATAGTAAAACGTTATAACGTACTACGTTACATAGTATAACGTTGTATGGTATAACGTTATAACGTAAAACGTTATATGGTATAACGTTATATGGTATAACGCTATATCGTAATACGTTATATGGAATAACGTTATAACATATTACCTTATATAGTATAACGTAATACGGTATAACGTTATAACGTAAAACGTTATATGGTATAACGTTGTATGGTATAACGTTATAACGCAATACGTTATATGGTATAACGTTAATAGGCCAATTCCGGTTTCATATTTACAGAACTGATATAACGTATTACGTTATATGGTATAACGTTATAACGTATTACGTTATGTAATATAACGTCATATAGTAAAACGTTATAACGTACTACGTTACATAGTATAACGTTGTATGGTATAACGTTATACCGTAAAACGTTATATGGTATAACGTTATATGGTATAACGCTATATCGTAATACGTTATATGGAATAACGTTATAACATATTACCTTATATAGTATAACGTAATATGGTATAACGTTATAACGTAAAACGTTATATGGTATAACGTTGTATGGTATAACGTTAATAGGCCAATTCCGGTTTCATATTTACAGAACAGATATAACGTATTACGTTATATGGTATAACGTTATAACGTATTACGTTATGTAATATAACGTTATATAGTAAAACGTTATAACGTACTACGTTACATAGTATAACGTTGTATGGTATAACGTTATAACGTAAAACGTTATATGGTATAACGCTATATCGTAATACGTTATATGGAATAACGTTATAACATATTACCTTATATAGTATAACGTAATATGGTATAACGTTATAACGTAAAACGTTATATGGTATAACGTTGTATGGTATAACGTTATAACGCAATACGTTATATGGTATAACGTTAATAGGCCAATTCCGGTTTCATATTTACAGAACTGATATAACGTATTACGTTATATGGTATAACGTTATAACGTATTACGTTATATAGTATAACGTTATATGGTAAAACGTTATAACGTAATACGTTATATGGTATAACGTTATAACGTAATACGTTATATGGTATAACGTTATAACGTATTACGTTATGTAATATAACGTTATATAGTAAAACGTTATAACGCACTACGTTATATAGTATAACGTTGTATGGCATAACGTTATAACGCAATACGTTATATGGTATAACGTTAATAGGCCAATTCCGGTTTCATATTTACAGAACTGATATAACGTATTACGTTATATGGTATAACGTTATAACGTATTACGTTATATAGTATAACGTTATATGGTAAAACGTTATAACGTAATACGTTATATGGTATAACGTTATAACGTAAAACGTTATATGGTATAACGTTGTATGGTATAACGTTAAAACGTAATACGTTATATGGTATAACGTTAATAGACCAATTCCGGTTTCATATTTACAGAACTGATATAACGTATTACGTTATATGGTATAACGTTATAACGTAATGCACTATATGGTATAACGTTATAACGTACTACGTTATATAGTATAACGTTGTATGGTATGACGTTATAACGTAATACGTAATATGGTATAACGTTAATTGGCCAATTCCGGTTTCATATATACAGAGCTGATGTAACGTATTACGTTATATAGTATAACGTTGTAACGTAATACGTTATATGGTATAACGTTATAACGTATTACGTTATGTAATATAACGTTATATAGTAAAACGTTATAGCGTACTACGTTACATAGTATAACGTTGTATGGTATAACGTTATAACGTAAAACGTTATATGGTATAACGTTATATGGTATAACGCTATATCGTAATACGTTATATGGAATAACGTTATAACATATTACCTTATATAGTATAACGTAATACGGTATAACGTTATAACGTAAAACGTTATATGGTATAACGTTGTATGGTATAACGTTATAACGCAATACGTTATATGGTATAACGTTAATAGGCCAATTCCGGTTTCATATTTACAGAACTGATATAACGTATTACGTTATATGGTATAACGTTATAACGTATTACGTTATGTAATATAACGTTATATAGTAAAACGTCATAACGTACTACGTTATATAGTATAACGTTGTATGGTATAACGTTATAACGTAAAACGTTATATGGTATAACGTTATATGGTATAACGCTATATCGTAATACGTTATATGGAATAACGTTATAACATATTACCTTATATAGTATAACGTAATATGGTATAACGTTATAACGTAAAACGTTATATGGTATAACGTTGTATGGTATAACGTTATAACGCAATACGTTATATGGTATAACGTTAATAGGCCAATTCCGGTTTCATATTTACAGAACTGATATAACGTATTACGTTATATGGTATAACGTTATAACGTATTACGTTATATAGTATAACGTTATATGGTAAAACGTTATAACGTAATACGTTATATGGTATAACGTTATAACGTAATACGTTATATGGTATAACGTTATAACGTATTACGTTATGTAATATAACGTTATATAGTAAAACGTTATAACGCACTACGTTATATAGTATAACGTTGTATGGCATAACGTTATAACGCAATACGTTATATGGTATAACGTTAATAGGCCAATTCCGGTTTCATATTTACAGAACTGATATAACGTATTACGTTATATGGTATAACGTTATAACGTATTACGTTATATAGTATAACGTTATATGGTAAAACGTTATAACGTAATACGTTATATGGTATAACGTTATAACGTAAAACGTTATATGGTATAACGTTGTATGGTATAACGTTAAAACGTAATACGTTATATGGTATAACGTTAATAGACCAATTCCGGTTTCATATTTACAGAACTGATATAACGTATTACGTTATATGGTATAACGTTATAACGTAATGCACTATATGGTATAACGTTATAACGTACTACGTTATATAGTATAACGTTGTATGGTATGACGTTATAACGTAATACGTAATATGGTATAACGTTAATTGGCCAATTCCGGTTTCATATATACAGAGCTGATGTAACGTATTACGTTATATAGTATAACGTTGTAACGTAATACGTTATATGGTATAACGTTATAACGTATTACGTTATGTAATATAACGTTATATAGTAAAACGTTATAGCGTACTACGTTACATAGTATAACGTTGTATGGTATAGCGTTATAACGTAAAACGTTATATGGTATAACGTTATATGGTATAACGCTATATCGTAATACGTTATATGGAATAACGTTATAACATATTACCTTATATAGTATAACGTAATATGGTATAACGTTATAACGTAAAACGTTATATGGTATAACGTTGTATGGTATAACGTTATAACGCAATACGTTATATGGTATAACGTTAATAGGCCAATTCCGGTTTCATATTTACAGAACTGATATAACGTATTACGTTATATGGTATAACGTTATAACGTATTACGTTATGTAATATAACGTTATATAGTAAAACGTTATAACGTACTACGTTACATAGTATAACGTTGTATGGTATAACGTTATAACGTAAAACGTTATATGGTATAACGTTATATGGTATAACGCTATATCGTAATACGTTATATGGAATAACGTTATAACATATTACCTTATATAGTATAACGTAATACGGTATAACCTTATAACGTAAAACGTTATATGTTATAACGTTGTATGGTATAACGTTATAACGCAATACGTTATATGGTATAACGTTAATAGGCCAATTCCGGTTTCATATTTACAGAACTGATATAACGTATTACGTTATATGGTATAACGTTATAACGTATTACGTTATGTAATATAACGTTATATAGTAAAACGTTATAACGTACTACGTTACATAGTATAACGTTATATGGTAAAACGTTATAACGTAATACGTTATATGGTATAACGTTATAACGTAATACGTTATATGGTATAACGTTATAACGTATTACGTTATGTAATATAACGTTATATAGTAAAACGTTATAACGCACTACGTTATATAGTATAACGTTGTATGGTATAACGTTAAAACGTAATACGTTATATGGTATAACGTTAATAGACCAATTCCGGTTTCATATTTACAGAACTGATATAACGTATTACGTTATATGGTATAACGTTATAACGTAATGCACTATATGGTATAACGTTATAACGTACTACGTTATATAGTATAACGTTGTATGGTATGACGTTATAACGTAATACGTAATATGGTATAACGTTAATTGGCCAATTCCGGTTTCATATATACAGAGCTGATGTAACGTATTACGTTATATAGTATAACGTTGTAACGTAATACGTTATATGGTATAACGTTATAACGTATTACGTTATGTAATATAACGTTATATAGTAAAACGTTATAGCGTACTACGTTACATAGTATAACGTTGTATGGTATAGCGTTATAACGTAAAACGTTATATGGTATAACGTTATATGGTATAACGCTATATCGTAATACGTTATATGGAATAACGTTATAACATATTACCTTATATAGTATAACGTAATATGGTATAACGTTATAACGTAAAACGTTATATGGTATAACGTTGTATGGTATAACGTTATAACGCAATACGTTATATGGTATAACGTTAATAGGCCAATTCCGGTTTCATATTTACAGAACTGATATAACGTATTACGTTATATGGTATAACGTTATAACGTATTACGTTATGTAATATAACGTTATATAGTAAAACGTTATAACGTACTACGTTACATAGTATAACGTTGTATGGTATAACGTTATAACGTAAAACGTTATATGGTATAACGTTATATGGTATAACGCTATATCGTAATACGTTATATGGAATAACGTTATAACATATTACCTTATATAGTATAACGTAATACGGTATAACCTTATAACGTAAAACGTTATATGTTATAACGTTGTATGGTATAACGTTATAACGCAATACGTTATATGGTATAACGTTAATAGGCCAATTCCGGTTTCATATTTACAGAACTGATATAACGTATTACGTTATATGGTATAACGTTATAACGTATTACGTTATGTAATATAACGTTATATAGTAAAACGTTATAACGTACTACGTTACATAGTATAACGTTGTATGGTATAACGTTATAACGTAAAACGTTATATGGTATAACGTTATATGGTATAACGCTATATCGTAATACGTTATATGGAATAACGTTATAACATATTACCTTATATAGTATAACGTAATATGGTATAACGTTATAACGTAAAACGTTATATGGTATAACGTTGTATGGTATAACGTTATAACGCAATACGTTATATGGTATAACGTTAATAGGCCAATTCCGGTTTCATATTTACAGAACTGATATAACGTATTACGTTATATGGTATAACGTTATAACGTATTACGTTATATAGTATAACGTTATATGGTAAAACGTTATAACGTAATACGTTATATGGTATAACGTTATAACGTAATACGTTATATGGTATAACGTTATAACGTATTACGTTATGTAATATAACGTTATATAGTAAAACGTTATAACGCACTACGTTATATAGTATACCGTTGTATGGCATAACGTTATAACGCAATACGTTATATGGTATAACGTTAATAGGCCAATTCCGGTTTCATATTTACAGAACTGATATAACGTATTACGTTATATGGTATAACGTTATAACGTATTACGTTATATAGTATAACGTTATATGGTAAAACGTTATAACGTAATACGTTATATGGAATAACGTTATAACGTAAAACGTTATATGGTATAACGTTGTATGGTATAACGTTAAAACGTAATACGTTATATGGTATAACGTTAATAGACCAATTCCGGTTTCATATTTACAGAACTGATATAACGTATTACGTTATATGGTATAACGTTATAACGTAATGCACTATATGGTATAACGTTATAACGTACTACGTTATATAGTATAACGTTGTATGGTATGACGTTATAACGTAATACGTAATATGGTATAACGTTAATTGGCCAATTCCGGTTTCATATATACAGAGCTGATGTAACGTATTACGTTATATAGTATAACGTTGAAACGTAATACGTTATATGGTATAACGTTATAACGTATTACGTTATGTAATATAACGTTATATAGTAAAACGTTATAGCGTACTACGTTACATAGTATAACGTTGTATGGTATAACGTTATAACGTAAAACGTTATATGGTATAACGTTATATGGTATAACGCTATATCGTAATACGTTATATGGAATAACGTTATAACATATTACCTTATATAGTATAACGTAATATGGTATAACGTTATAACGTAAAACGTTATATGGTATAACGTTGTATGGTATAACGTTATAACGCAATACGTTATATGGTATAACGTTAATAGGCCAATTCCGGTTTCATATTTACAGAACTGATATAACGTATTACGTTATATGGTATAACGTTATAACGTATTACGTTATGTAATATAACGTTATATAGTAAAACGTTATAACGTACTACGTTACATAGTATAACGTTGTATGGTATAACGTTATAACGTAAAACGTTATATGGTATAACGTTATATGGTATAACGCTATATCGTAATACGTTATATGGAATAACGTTATAACATATTACCTTATATAGTATAACGTAATACGGTATAACGTTATAACGTAAAACGTTATATGGTATAACGTTGTATGGTATAACGTTATAACGCAATACGTTATATGGTATAACGTTAATAGGCCAATTCCGGTTTCATATTTACAGAACTGATATAACGTATTACGTTATATGGTATAACGTTATAACGTATTACGTTATGTAATATAACGTTATATAGTAAAACGTTATAACGTACTACGTTACATAGTATAACGTTGTATGGTATAACGTTATAACGTAAAACGTTATATGGTATAACGTTATATGGTATAACGCTATATCGTAATACGTTACATGGAATAACGTTATAACATATTACCTTATATAGTATAACGTAATATGGTATAACGTTATAACGTAAAACGTTATATGGTATAACGTTGTATGGTATAACGTTAATAGGCCAATTCCGGTTTCATATTTACAGAGCTGATGTAACGTATTACGTTATATAGTATAACGTTGTAACGTAATACGTTATATGGTATAACGTTATAACGTATTACGTTATGTAATATAACGTTATATAGTAAAACGTTATAGCGTACTACGTTACATAGTATAACGTTGTATGGTATAACGTTATAACGTAAAACGTTATATGGTATAACGTTATATGGTATAACGCTATATCGTAATACGTTATATGGAATAACGTTATAACATATTACCTTATATAGTATAACGTAATACGGTATAACGTTATAACGTAAAACGTTATATGGTATAACGTTGTATGGTATAACGTTATAACGCAATACGTTATATGGTATAACGTTAATAGGCCAATTCCGGTTTCATATTTACAGAACTGATATAACGTATTACGTTATATGGTATAACGTTATAACGTATTACGTTATGTAATATAACGTTATATAGTAAAACGTCATAACGTACTACGTTATATAGTATAACGTTGTATGGTATAACGTTATAACGTAAAACGTTATATGGTATAACGTTATATGGTATAACGCTATATCGTAATACGTTATATGGAATAACGTTATAACATATTACCTTATATAGTATAACGTAATATGGTATAACGTTATAACGTAAAACGTTATATGGTATAACGTTGTATGGTATAACGTTATAACGCAATACGTTATATGGTATAACGTTAATAGGCCAATTCCGGTTTCATATTTACAGAACTGATATAACGTATTACGTTATATGGTATAACGTTATAACGTATTACGTTATATAGTATAACGTTATATGGTAAAACGTTATAACGTAATACGTTATATGGTATAACGTTATAACGTAATACGTTATATGGTATAACGTTATAACGTATTACGTTATGTAATATAACGTTATATAGTAAAACGTTATAACGCACTACGTTATATAGTATAACGTTGTATGGCATAACGTTATAACGCAATACGTTATATGGTATAACGTTAATAGGCCAATTCCGGTTTCATATTTACAGAACTGATATAACGTATTACGTTATATGGTATAACGTTATAACGTATTACGTTATATAGTATAACGTTATATGGTAAAACGTTATAACGTAATACGTTATATGGTATAACGTTATAACGTAAAACGTTATATGGTATAACGTTGTATGGTATAACGTTAAAACGTAATACGTTATATGGTATAACGTTAATAGACCAATTCCGGTTTCATATTTACAGAACTGATATAACGTATTACGTTATATGGTATAACGTTATAACGTAATGCACTATATGGTATAACGTTATAACGTACTACGTTATATAGTATAACGTTGTATGGTATGACGTTATAACGTAATACGTAATATGGTATAACGTTAATTGGCCAATTCCGGTTTCATATATACAGAGCTGATGTAACGTATTACGTTATATAGTATAACGTTGTAACGTAATACGTTATATGGTATAACGTTATAACGTATTACGTTATGTAATATAACGTTATATAGTAAAACGTTATAGCGTACTACGTTACATAGTATAACGTTGTATGGTATAGCGTTATAACGTAAAACGTTATATGGTATAACGTTATATGGTATAACGCTATATCGTAATACGTTATATGGAATAACGTTATAACATATTACCTTATATAGTATAACGTAATATGGTATAACGTTATAACGTAAAACGTTATATGGTATAACGTTGTATGGTATAACGTTATAACGCAATACGTTATATGGTATAACGTTAATAGGCCAATTCCGGTTTCATATTTACAGAACTGATATAACGTATTACGTTATATGGTATAACGTTATAACGTATTACGTTATGTAATATAACGTTATATAGTAAAACGTTATAACGTACTACGTTACATAGTATAACGTTGTATGGTATAACGTTATAACGTAAAACGTTATATGGTATAACGTTATATGGTATAACGCTATATCGTAATACGTTATATGGAATAACGTTATAACATATTACCTTATATAGTATAACGTAATACGGTATAACCTTATAACGTAAAACGTTATATGTTATAACGTTGTATGGTATAACGTTATAACGCAATACGTTATATGGTATAACGTTAATAGGCCAATTCCGGTTTCATATTTACAGAACTGATATAACGTATTACGTTATATGGTATAACGTTATAACGTATTACGTTATGTAATATAACGTTATATAGTAAAACGTTATAACGTACTACGTTACATAGTATAACGTTATATGGTAAAACGTTATAACGTAATACGTTATATGGTATAACGTTATAACGTAATACGTTATATGGTATAACGTTATAACGTATTACGTTATGTAATATAACGTTATATAGTAAAACGTTATAACGCACTACGTTATATAGTATAACGTTGTATGGTATAACGTTAAAACGTAATACGTTATATGGTATAACGTTAATAGACCAATTCCGGTTTCATATTTACAGAACTGATATAACGTATTACGTTATATGGTATAACGTTATAACGTAATGCACTATATGGTATAACGTTATAACGTACTACGTTATATAGTATAACGTTGTATGGTATGACGTTATAACGTAATACGTAATATGGTATAACGTTAATTGGCCAATTCCGGTTTCATATATACAGAGCTGATGTAACGTATTACGTTATATAGTATAACGTTGTAACGTAATACGTTATATGGTATAACGTTATAACGTATTACGTTATGTAATATAACGTTATATAGTAAAACGTTATAGCGTACTACGTTACATAGTATAACGTTGTATGGTATAGCGTTATAACGTAAAACGTTATATGGTATAACGTTATATGGTATAACGCTATATCGTAATACGTTATATGGAATAACGTTATAACATATTACCTTATATAGTATAACGTAATATGGTATAACGTTATAACGTAAAACGTTATATGGTATAACGTTGTATGGTATAACGTTATAACGCAATACGTTATATGGTATAACGTTAATAGGCCAATTCCGGTTTCATATTTACAGAACTGATATAACGTATTACGTTATATGGTATAACGTTATAACGTATTACGTTATGTAATATAACGTTATATAGTAAAACGTTATAACGTACTACGTTACATAGTATAACGTTGTATGGTATAACGTTATAACGTAAAACGTTATATGGTATAACGTTATATGGTATAACGCTATATCGTAATACGTTATATGGAATAACGTTATAACATATTACCTTATATAGTATAACGTAATACGGTATAACCTTATAACGTAAAACGTTATATGTTATAACGTTGTATGGTATAACGTTATAACGCAATACGTTATATGGTATAACGTTAATAGGCCAATTCCGGTTTCATATTTACAGAACTGATATAACGTATTACGTTATATGGTATAACGTTATAACGTATTACGTTATGTAATATAACGTTATATAGTAAAACGTTATAACGTACTACGTTACATAGTATAACGTTGTATGGTATAACGTTATAACGTAAAACGTTATATGGTATAACGTTATATGGTATAACGCTATATCGTAATACGTTATATGGAATAACGTTATAACATATTACCTTATATAGTATAACGTAATATGGTATAACGTTATAACGTAAAACGTTATATGGTATAACGTTGTATGGTATAACGTTATAACGCAATACGTTATATGGTATAACGTTAATAGGCCAATTCCGGTTTCATATTTACAGAACTGATATAACGTATTACGTTATATGGTATAACGTTATAACGTATTACGTTATATAGTATAACGTTATATGGTAAAACGTTATAACGTAATACGTTATATGGTATAACGTTATAACGTAATACGTTATATGGTATAACGTTATAACGTATTACGTTATGTAATATAACGTTATATAGTAAAACGTTATAACGCACTACGTTATATAGTATAACGTTGTATGGCATAACGTTATAACGCAATACGTTATATGGTATAACGTTAATAGGCCAATTCCGGTTTCATATTTACAGAACTGATATAACGTATTACGTTATATGGTATAACGTTATAACGTATTACGTTATATAGTATAACGTTATATGGTAAAACGTTATAACGTAATACGTTATATGGTATAACGTTATAACGTAAAACGTTATATGGTATAACGTTGTATGGTATAACGTTAAAACGTAATACGTTATATGGTATAACGTTAATAGACCAATTCCGGTTTCATATTTACAGAACTGATATAACGTATTACGTTATATGGTATAACGTTATAACGTAATGCACTATATGGTATAACGTTATAACGTACTACGTTATATAGTATAACGTTGTATGGTATGACGTTATAACGTAATACGTAATATGGTATAACGTTAATTGGCCAATTCCGGTTTCATATATACAGAGCTGATGTAACGTATTACGTTATATAGTATAACGTTGTAACGTAATACGTTATATGGTATAACGTTATAACGTATTACGTTATGTAATATAACGTTATATAGTAAAACGTTATAGCGTACTACGTTACATAGTATAACGTTGTATGGTATAACGTTATAACGTAAAACGTTATATGGTATAACGTTATATGGTATAACGCTATATCGTAATACGTTATATGGAATAACGTTATAACATATTACCTTATATAGTATAACGTAATATGGTATAACGTTATAACGTAAAACGTTATATGGTATAACGTTGTATGGTATAACGTTATAACGCAATACGTTATATGGTATAACGTTAATAGGCCAATTCCGGTTTCATATTTACAGAACTGATATAACGTATTACGTTATATGGTATAACGTTATAACGTATTACGTTATGTAATATAACGTTATATAGTAAAACGTTATAACGTACTACGTTACATAGTATAACGTTGTATGGTATAACGTTATAACGTAAAACGTTATATGGTATAACGTTATATGGTATAACGCTATATCGTAATACGTTATATGGAATAACGTTATAACATATTACCTTATATAGTATAACGTAATACGGTATAACGTTATAACGTAAAACGTTATATGGTATAACGTTGTATGGTATAACGTTATAACGCAATACGTTATATGGTATAACGTTAATAGGCCAATTCCGGTTTCATATTTACAGAACTGATATAACGTATTACGTTATATGGTATAACGTTATAACGTATTACGTTATGTAATATAACGTTATATAGTAAAACGTTATAACGTACTACGTTACATAGTATAACGTTGTATGGTATAACGTTATAACGTAAAACGTTATATGGTATAACGTTATATGGTATAACGCTATATCGTAATACGTTACATGGAAATAACGTTATAACATATTACCTTATATAGTATAACGTAATATGGTATAACGTTATAACGTAAAACGTTATATGGTATAACGTTGTATGGTATAACGTTAATAGGCCAATTCCGGTTTCATATTTACAGAGCTGATGTAACGTATTACGTTATATGGTATAACGTTATAACGTATTACGTTATGTAATATAACGTTATATAGTAAAACGTTATAACGTACTACGTTGCATAGTATAACGTTGTATGGTATAACGTTATAACGTAAAACGTTATATGGTATAACGCTATATCGTAATACGTTATATGGAATAACGTTATAACATATTACCTTATATAGTATAACGTAATATGGTATAACGTTATAACGTAAAACGTTATATGGTATAACGTTGTATGGTATAACGTTATAACGCAATACGTTATATGGTATAACGTTAATAGGCCAATTCCGGTTTCATATTTACAGAACTGATATAACGTATTACGTTATATGGTATAACGTTATAACGTATTACGTTATATAGTATAACGTTATATGGTAAAACGTTATAACGTAATACGTTATATGGTATAACGTTATAACGTAATACGTTATATGGTATAACGTTATAACGTATTACGTTATGTAATATAACGTTATATAGTAAAACGTTATAACGCACTACGTTATATAGTATAACGTTGTATGGCATAACGTTATAACGCAATACGTTATATGGTATAACGTTAATAGGCCAATTCCGGTTTCATATTTACAGAACTGATATAACGTATTACGTTATATGGTATAACGTTATAACGTATTACGTTATATAGTATAACGTTATATGGTAAAACGTTATAACGTAATACGTTATATGGTATAACGTTATAACGTAAAACGTTATATGGTATAACGTTGTATGGTATAACGTTAAAACGTAATACGTTATATGGTATAACGTTAATAGACCAATTCCGGTTTCATATTTACAGAACTGATATAACGTATTACGTTATATGGTATAACGTTATAACGTAATGCACTATATGGTATAACGTTATAACGTACTACGTTATATAGTATAACGTTGTATGGTATGACGTTATAACGTAATACGTAATATGGTATAACGTTAATTGGCCAATTCCGGTTTCATATATACAGAGCTGATGTAACGTATTACGTTATATAGTATAACGTTGTAACGTAATACGTTATATGGTATAACGTTATAACGTATTACGTTATGTAATATAACGTTATATAGTAAAACGTTATAGCGTACTACGTTACATAGTATAACGTTGTATGGTATAACGTTATAACGTAAAACGTTATATGGTATAACGTTATATGGTATAACGCTATATCGTAATACGTTATATGGAATAACGTTATAACATATTACCTTATATAGTATAACGTAATATGGTATAACGTTATAACGTAAAACGTTATATGGTATAACGTTGTATGGTATAACGTTATAACGCAATACGTTATATGGTATAACGTTAATAGGCCAATTCCGGTTTCATATTTACAGAACTGATATAACGTATTACGTTATATGGTATAACGTTATAACGTATTACGTTATGTAATATAACGTTATATAGTAAAACGTTATAACGTACTACGTTACATAGTATAACGTTGTATGGTATAACGTTATAACGTAAAACGTTATATGGTATAACGTTATATGGTATAACGCTATATCGTAATACGTTATATGGAATAACGTTATAACATATTACCTTATATAGTATAACGTAATATGGTATAACGTTATAACGTAAAACGTTATATGGTATAACGTTGTATGGTATAACGTTATAACGCAATACGTTATATGGTATAACGTTAATAGGCCAATTCCGGTTTCATATTTACAGAACTGATATAACGTATTACGTTATATGGTATAACGTTATAACGTATTACGTTATATAGTATAACGTTATATGGTAAAACGTTATAACGTAATACGTTATATGGTATAACGTTATAACGTAATACGTTATATGGTATAACGTTATAACGTATTACGTTATGTAATATAACGTTATATAGTAAAACGTTATAACGCACTACGTTATATAGTATAACGTTGTATGGCATAACGTTATAACGCAATACGTTATATGGTATAACGTTAATAGGCCAATTCCGGTTTCATATTTACAGAACTGATATAACGTATTACGTTATATGGTATAACGTTATAACGTATTACGTTATATAGTATAACGTTATATGGTAAAACGTTATAACGTAATACGTTATATGGTATAACGTTATAACGTAAAACGTTATATGGTATAACGTTGTATGGTATAACGTTAAAACGTAATACGTTATATGGTATAACGTTAATAGACCAATTCCGGTTTCATATTTACAGAACTGATATAACGTATTACGTTATATGGTATAACGTTATAACGTAATGCACTATATGGTATAACGTTATAACGTACTACGTTATATAGTATAACGTTGTATGGTATGACGTTATAACGTAATACGTAATATGGTATAACGTTAATTGGCCAATTCCGGTTTCATATATACAGAGCTGATGTAACGTATTACGTTATATAGTATAACGTTGTAACGTAATACGTTATATGGTATAACGTTATAACGTATTACGTTATGTAATATAACGTTATATAGTAAAACGTTATAGCGTACTACGTTACATAGTATAACGTTGTATGGTATAACGTTATAACGTAAAACGTTATATGGTATAACGTTATATGGTATAACGCTATATCGTAATACGTTATATGGAATAACGTTATAACATATTACCTTATATAGTATAACGTAATACGGTATAACGTTATAACGTAAAACGTTATATGGTATAACGTTGTATGGTATAACGTTATAACGCAATACGTTATATGGTATAACGTTAATAGGCCAATTCCGGTTTCATATTTACAGAACTGATATAACGTATTACGTTATATGGTATAACGTTATAACGTATTACGTTATGTAATATAACGTTATATAGTAAAACGTTATAACGTACTACGTTACATAGTATAACGTTGTATGGTATAACGTTATAACGTAAAACGTTATATGGTATAACGTTATATGGTATAACGCTATATCGTAATACGTTATATGGAATAACGTTATAACATATTACCTTATATAGTATAACGTAATATGGTATAACGTTATAACGTAAAACGTTATATGGTATAACGTTGTATGGTATAACGTTAATAGGCCAATTCCGGTTTCATATTTACAGAACAGATATAACGTATTACGTTATATGGTATAACGTTATAACGTATTACGTTATGTAATATAACGTTATATAGTAAAACGTTATAACGTACTACGTTACATAGTATAACGTTGTATGGTATAACGTTATAACGTAAAACGTTATATGGTATAACGCTATATCGTAATACGTTATATGGAATAACGTTATAACATATTACCTTATATAGTATAACGTAATATGGTATAACGTTATAACGTAAAACGTTATATGGTATAACGTTGTATGGTATAACGTTATAACGCAATACGTTATATGGTATAACGTTAATAGGCCAATTCCGGTTTCATATTTACAGAACTGATATAACGTATTACGTTATATGGTATAACGTTATAACGTATTACGTTATATAGTATAACGTTATATGGTAAAACGTTATAACGTAATACGTTATATGGTATAACGTTATAACGTAATACGTTATATGGTATAACGTTATAACGTATTACGTTATGTAATATAACGTTATATAGTAAAACGTTATAACGCACTACGTTATATAGTATAACGTTGTATGGCATAACGTTATAACGCAATACGTTATATGGTATAACGTTAATAGGCCAATTCCGGTTTCATATTTACAGAACTGATATAACGTATTACGTTATATGGTATAACGTTATAACGTATTACGTTATATATTATAACGTTATATGGTAAAACGTTATAACGTAATACGTTATATGGTATAACGTTATAACGTAAAACGTTATATGGTATAACGTTGTATGGTATAACGTTAAAACGTAATACGTTATATGGTATAACGTTAATAGACCAATTCCGGTTTCATATTTACAGAACTGATATAACGTATTACGTTATATAGTATAACGTTGTAACGTAATACGTTATATGGTATAACGTTATAACGTATTACGTTATGTAATATAACGTTATATAGTAAAACGTTATAGCGTACTACGTTACATAGTATAACGTTGTATGGTATAACGTTATAACGTAAAACGTTATATGGTATAACGTTATATGGTATAACGCTATATCGTAATACGTTATATGGAATAACGTTATAACATATTACCTTATATAGTATAACGTAATACGGTATAACGTTATAACGTAAAACGTTATATGGTATAACGTTGTATGGTATAACGTTATAACGCAATACGTTATATGGTATAACGTTAATAGGCCAATTCCGGTTTCATATTTACAGAACTGATATAACGTATTACGTTATATGGTATAACGTTATAACGTATTACGTTATGTAATATAACGTTATATAGTAAAACGTTATAACGTACTACGTTACATAGTATAACGTTGTATGGTATAACGTTATAACGTAAAACGTTATATGGTATAACGTTATATGGTATAACGCTATATCGTAATACGTTATATGGAATAACGTTATAACATATTACCTTATATAGTATAACGTAATATGGTATAACGTTATAACGTAAAACGTTATATGGTATAACGTTGTATGGTATAACGTTAATAGGCCAATTCCGGTTTCATATTTACAGAACAGATATAACGTATTACGTTATATGGTATAACGTTATAACGTATTACGTTATGTAATATAACGTTATATAGTAAAACGTTATAACGTACTACGTTACATAGTATAACGTTGTATGGTATAACGTTATAACGTAAAACGTTATATGGTATAACGCTATATCGTAATACGTTATATGGAATAACGTTATAACATATTACCTTATATAGTATAACGTAATATGGTATAACGTTATAACGTAAAACGTTATATGGTATAACGTTGTATGGTATAACGTTATAACGCAATACGTTATATGGTATAACGTTAATAGGCCAATTCCGGTTTCATATTTACAGAACTGATATAACGTATTACGTTATATGGTATAACGTTATAACGTATTACGTTATATAGTATAACGTTATATGGTAAAACGTTATAACGTAATACGTTATATGGTATAACGTTATAACGTAATACGTTATATGGTATAACGTTATAACGTATTACGTTATGTAATATAACGTTATATAGTAAAACGTTATAACGCACTACGTTATATAGTATAACGTTGTATGGCATAACGTTATAACGCAATACGTTATATGGTATAACGTTAATAGGCCAATTCCGGTTTCATATTTACAGAACTGATATAACGTATTACGTTATATGGTATAACGTTATAACGTATTACGTTATATATTATAACGTTATATGGTAAAACGTTATAACGTAATACGTTATATGGTATAACGTTATAACGTAAAACGTTATATGGTATAACGTTGTATGGTATAACGTTAAAACGTAATACGTTATATGGTATAACGTTAATAGACCAATTCCGGTTTCATATTTACAGAACTGATATAACGTATTACGTTATATAGTATAACGTTGTAACGTAATACGTTATATGGTATAACGTTATAACGTATTACGTTATGTAATATAACGTTATATAGTAAAACGTTATAGCGTACTACGTTACATAGTATAACGTTGTATGGTATAACGTTATAACGTAAAACGTTATATGGTATAACGTTATATGGTATAACGCTATATCGTAATACGTTATATGGAATAACGTTATAACATATTACCTTATATAGTATAACGTAATACGGTATAACGTTATAACGTAAAACGTTATATGGTATAACGTTGTATGGTATAACGTTATAACGCAATACGTTATATGGTATAACGTTAATAGGCCAATTCCGGTTTCATATTTACAGAACTGATATAACGTATTACGTTATATGGTATAACGTTATAACGTATTACGTTATGTAATATAACGTTATATAGTAAAACGTTATAACGTACTACGTTACATAGTATAACGTTGTATGGTATAACGTTATAACGTAAAACGTTATATGGTATAACGTTATATGGTATAACGCTATATCGTAATACGTTATATGGAATAACGTTATAACATATTACCTTATATAGTATAACGTAATATGGTATAACGTTATAACGTAAAACGTTATATGGTATAACGTTGTATGGTATAACGTTAATAGGCCAATTCCGGTTTCATATTTACAGAACAGATATAACGTATTACGTTATATGGTATAACGTTATAACGTATTACGTTATGTAATATAACGTTATATAGTAAAACGTTATAACGTACTACGTTACATAGTATAACGTTGTATGGTATAACGCTATATCGTAATACGTTATATGGAATAACGTTATAACATATTACCTTATATAGTATAACGTAATATGGTATAACGTTATAACGTAAAACGTTATATGGTATAACGTTGTATGGTATAACGTTATAACGCAATACGTTATATGGTATAACGTTAATAGGCCAATTCCGGTTTCATATTTACAGAACTGATATAACGTATTACGTTATATGGTATAACGTTATAACGTATTACGTTATATAGTATAACGTTATATGGTAAAACGTTATAACGTAATACGTTATATGGTATAACGTTATAACGTAAAACGTTATATGGTATAACGTTGTATGGTATAACGTTATAACGCAATACGTTATATGGTATAACGTTAATAGGCCAATTCCGGTTTCATATTTACAGAACTGATATAACGTATTACGTTATATGGTATAACGTTATAACGTATTACGTTATATAGTATAACGTTATATGGTAAAACGTTATAACGTAATACGTTATATGGTATAACGTTATAACGTAATACGTTATATGGTATAACGTTATAACGTATTACGTTATGTAATATAACGTTATATAGTAAAACGTTATAACGCAATACGTTATATAGTATAACGTTGTATGGCATAACGTTATAACGCAATACGTTATATGGTATAACGTTAATAGGCCAATTCCGGTTTCATATTTACAGAACTGATATAACGTATTACGTTATATGGTATAACGTTATAACGTATTACGTTATATAGTATAACGTTATATGGTAAAACGTTATAACGTAATACGTTATATGGTATAACGTTATAACGTAATACGTTATATGGTATAACGTTATAACGTATTACGTTATGTAATATAACGTTATATAGTAAAACGTTATAACGCAATACGTTATATAGTATAACGTTGTATGGCATAACGTTATAACGCAATACGTTATATGGTATAACGTTAATAGGCCAATTCCGGTTTCATATTTACAGAACTGATATAACGTATTACGTTATATGGTATAACGTTATAACGTATTACGTTATATAGTATAACGTTATATGGTAAAACGTTATAACGTAATACGTTATATGGTATAACGTTATAACGTAAAACGTTATATGGTATAACGTTGTATGGTATAACGTTAAAACGTAATACGTTATATGGTATAACGTTAATAGACCAATTCCGGTTTCATATTTACAGAACTGATATAACGTATTACGTTATATGGTATAACGTTATAACGTAATGCACTATATGGTATAACGTTATAACGTACTACGTTATATAGTATAACGTTGTATGGTATGACGTTATAACGTAATACGTAATATGGTATAACGTTAATTGGCCAATTCCGGTTTCATATATACAGAGCTGATGTAACGTATTACGTTATATAGTATAACGTTGTAACGTAATACGTTATATGGTATAACGTTATAACGTATTACGTTATGTAATATAACGTTATATAGTAAAACGTTATAGCGTACTACGTTACATAGTATAACGTTGTATGGTATAACGTTATAACGTAAAACGTTATATGGTATAACGTTATATGGTATAACGCTATATCGTAATACGTTATATGGAATAACGTTATAACATATTACCTTATATAGTATAACGTAATATGGTATAACGTTATAACGTAAAACGTTATATGGTATAACGTTGTATGGTATAACGTTATAACGCAATACGTTATATGGTATAACGTTAATAGGCCAATTCCGGTTTCATATTTACAGAACTGATATAACGTATTACGTTATATGGTATAACGTTATAACGTATTACGTTATATAGTATAACGTTATATGGTAAAACGTTATAACGTAATACGTTATATGGTATAACGTTATAACGTAATACGTTATATGGTATAACGTTATAACGTAATACGTTATATGGTATAACGTTATAACGTATTACGTTATGTAATATAACGTTATATAGTAAAACGTTATAACGCACTACGTTCTATAGTATAACGTTGTATGGCATAACGTTATAACGCAATACGTTATATGGTATAACGTTAATAGGCCAATTCCGGTTTCATATTTACAGAACTGATATAACGTATTACGTTATATGGTATAACGTTATAACGTATTACGTTATATAGTATAACGTTATATGGTAAAACGTTATAACGTAATACGTTATATGGTATAACGTTATAACGTAAAACGTTATATGGTATAACGTTGTATGGTATAACGTTAAAACGTAATACGTTATATGGTATAACGTTAATAGACCAATTCCGGTTTCATATTTACAGAACTGATATAACGTATTACGTTATATGGTATAACGTTATAACGTAATGCACTATATGGTATAACGTTATAACGTACTACGTTATATAGTATAACGTTGTATGGTATGACGTTATAACGTAATACGTAATATGGTATAACGTTAATTGGCCAATTCCGGTTTCATATATACAGAGCTGATGTAACGTATTACGTTATATAGTATAACGTTGTAACGTAATACGTTATATGGTATAACGTTATAACGTATTACGTTATGTAATATAACGTTATATAGTAAAACGTTATAGCGTACTACGTTACATAGTATAACGTTGTATGGTATAACGTTATAACGTAAAACGTTATATGGTATAACGTTATATGGTATAACGCTATATCGTAATACGTTATATGGAATAACGTTATAACATATTACCTTATATAGTATAACGTAATATGGTATAACGTTATAACGTAAAACGTTATATGGTATAACGTTGTATGGTATAACGTTATAACGTAAAACGTTATATGGTATAACGTTATATGGTATAACGCTATATCGTAATACGTTATATGGAATAACGTTATAACATATTACCTTATATAGTATAACGTAATATGGTGTAACGTTATAACGTAAAACGTTATATGGTATAACGTTGTATGGTATAACGTTAATAGGCCAATTCCGGTTTCATATTTACAGAACAGATATAACGTATTACGTTATATGGTATAACGTTATATCGTATTACGTTATGTAATATAACGTTATATAGTAAAACGTTATAACGTACTACGTTACATAGTATAACGTTGTATGGTATAACGTTATAACGTAAAACGTTATATGGTATAACGCTATATCGTAATACGTTATATGGAATAACCTTATAACATATTACCTTATATAGTATAACGTAATATGGTATAACGTTATAACGTAAAACGTTATATGGTATAACGTTGTATGGTATAACGTTATAACGCAATACGTTATATGGTATAACGTTAATAGGCCAATTCCGGTTTCATATTTACAGAACTGATATAACGTATTACGTTATATGGTATAACGTTATAACGTATTACGTTATATAGTATAACGTTATATGGTAAAACGTTATAACGTAATACGTTATATGGTATAACGTTATAACGTAATACGTTATATGGTATAACGTTATAACGTATTACGTTATGTAATATAACGTTATATAGTAAAACGTTATAACGCACTACGTTATATAGTATAACGTTGTATGGCATAACGTTATAACGCAATACGTTATATGGTATAACGTTAATAGGCCAATTCCGGTTTCATATTTACAGAACTGATATAACGTATTACGTTATATGGTATAACGTTATAACGTATTACGTTATATAGTATAACGTTATATGGTAAAACGTTATAACGTAATACGTTATATGGTATAACGTTATAACGTAAAACGTTATATGGTATAACGTTGTATGGTATAACGTTAAAACGTAATACGTTATATGGTATAACGTTAATAGACCAATTCCGGTTTCATATTTACAGAACTGATATAACGTATTACGTTATATGGTATAACGTTATAACGTAATGCACTATATGGTATAACGTTATAACGTACTACGTTATATAGTATAACGTTGTATGGTATGACGTTATAACGTAATACGTAATATGGTATAACGTTAATTGGCCAATTCCGGTTTCATATATACAGAGCTGATGTAACGTATTACGTTATATAGTATAACGTTGTAACGTAATACGTTATATGGTATAACGTTATAACGTATTACGTTATGTAATATAACGTTATATAGTAAAACGTTATAGCGTACTACGTTACATAGTATAACGTTGTATGGTATAACGTTATAACGTAAAACGTTATATGGTATAACGTTATATGGTATAACGCTATATCGTAATACGTTATATGGAATAACGTTATAACATATTACCTTATATAGTATAACGTAATACGGTATAACGTTATAACGTAAAACGTTATATGGTATAACGTTGTATGGTATAACGTTATAACGCAATACGTTATATGGTATAACGTTAATAGGCCAATTCCGGTTTCATATTTACAGAACTGATATAACGTATTACGTTATATGGTATAACGTTATAACGTATTACGTTATGTAATATAACGTTATATAGTAAAACGTTATAACGTACTACGTTACATAGTATAACGTTGTATGGTATAACGTTATAACGTAAAACGTTATATGGTATAACGTTATATGGTATAACGCTATATCGTAATACGTTATATGGAATAACGTTATAACATATTACCTTATATAGTATAACGTAATATGGTATAACGTTATAACGTAAAACGTTATATGGTATAACGTTGTATGGTATAACGTTAATAGGCCAATTCCGGTTTCATATTTACAGAACAGATATAACGTATTACGTTATATGGTATAACGTTATAACGTATTACGTTATGTAATATAACGTTATATAGTAAAACGTTATAACGTACTACGTTACATAGTATAACGTTGTATGGTATAACGCTATATCGTAATACGTTATATGGAATAACGTTATAACATATTACCTTATATAGTATAACGTAATATGGTATAACGTTATAACGTAAAACGTTATATGGTATAACGTTGTATGGTATAACGTTATAACGCAATACGTTATATGGTATAACGTTAATAGGCCAATTCCGGTTTCATATTTACAGAACTGATATAACGTATTACGTTATATGGTATAACGTTATAACGTATTACGTTATATAGTATAACGTTATATGGTAAAACGTTATAACGTAATACGTTATATGGTATAACGTTATAACGTAAAACGTTATATGGTATAACGTTGTATGGTATAACGTTATAACGCAATACGTTATATGGTATAACGTTAATAGGCCAATTCCGGTTTCATATTTACAGAACTGATATAACGTATTACGTTATATGGTATAACGTTATAACGTATTACGTTATATAGTATAACGTTATATGGTAAAACGTTATAACGTAATACGTTATATGGTATAACGTTATAACGTAATACGTTATATGGTATAACGTTATAACGTATTACGTTATGTAATATAACGTTATATAGTAAAACGTTATAACGCAATACGTTATATAGTATAACGTTGTATGGCATAACGTTATAACGCAATACGTTATATGGTATAACGTTAATAGGCCAATTCCGGTTTCATATTTACAGAACTGATATAACGTATTACGTTATATGGTATAACGTTATAACGTAATACGTTATATGGTATAACGTTATAACGTATTACGTTATGTAATATAACGTTATATAGTAAAACGTTATAACGCACTACGTTCTATAGTATAACGTTGTATGGCATAACGTTATAACGCAATACGTTATATGGTATAACGTTAATAGGCCAATTCCGGTTTCATATTTACAGAACTGATATAACGTATTACGTTATATGGTATAACGTTATAACGTATTACGTTATATAGTATAACGTTATATGGTAAAACGTTATAACGTAATACGTTATATGGTATAACGTTATAACGTAAAACGTTATATGGTATAACGTTGTATGGTATAACGTTAAAACGTAATACGTTATATGGTATAACGTTAATAGACCAATTCCGGTTTCATATTTACAGAACTGATATAACGTATTACGTTATATGGTATAACGTTATAACGTAATGCACTATATGGTATAACGTTATAACGTACTACGTTATATAGTATAACGTTGTATGGTATGACGTTATAACGTAATACGTAATATGGTATAACGTTAATTGGCCAATTCCGGTTTCATATATACAGAGCTGATGTAACGTATTACGTTATATAGTATAACGTTGTAACGTAATACGTTATATGGTATAACGTTATAACGTATTACGTTATGTAATATAACGTTATATAGTAAAACGTTATAGCGTACTACGTTACATAGTATAACGTTGTATGGTATAACGTTATAACGTAAAACGTTATATGGTATAACGTTATATGGTATAACGCTATATCGTAATACGTTATATGGAATAACGTTATAACATATTACCTTATATAGTATAACGTAATATGGTATAACGTTATAACGTAAAACGTTATATGGTATAACGTTGTATGGTATAACGTTATAACGTAAAACGTTATATGGTATAACGTTATATGGTATAACGCTATATCGTAATACGTTATATGGAATAACGTTATAACATATTACCTTATATAGTATAACGTAATATGGTATAACGTTATAACGTAAAACGTTATATGGTATAACGTTGTATGGTATAACGTTAATAGGCCAATTCCGGTTTCATATTTACAGAACAGATATAACGTATTACGTTATATGGTATAACGTTATATCGTATTACGTTATGTAATATAACGTTATATAGTAAAACGTTATAACGTACTACGTTACATAGTATAACGTTGTATGGTATAACGTTATAACGTAAAACGTTATATGGTATAACGCTATATCGTAATACGTTATATGGAATAACGTTATAACATATTACCTTATATAGTATAACGTAATATGGTATAACGTTATAACGTAAAACGTTATATGGTATAACGTTGTATGGTATAACGTTATAACGCAATACGTTATATGGTATAACGTTAATAGGCCAATTCCGGTTTCATATTTACAGAACTGATATAACGTATTACGTTATATGGTATAACGTTATAACGTATTACGTTATATAGTATAACGTTATATGGTAAAACGTTATAACGTAATACGTTATATGGTATAACGTTATAACGTAATACGTTATATGGTATAACGTTATAACGTATTACGTTATGTAATATAACGTTATATAGTAAAACGTTATAACGCACTACGTTATATAGTATAACGTTGTATGGCATAACGTTATAACGCAATACGTTATATGGTATAACGTTAATAGGCCAATTCCGGTTTCATATTTACAGAACTGATATAACGTATTACGTTATATGGTATAACGTTATAACGTATTACGTTATATAGTATAACGTTATATGGTAAAACGTTATAACGTAATACGTTATATGGTATAACGTTATAACGTAAAACGTTATATGGTATAACGTTGTATGGTATAACGTTAAAACGTAATACGTTATATGGTATAACGTTAATAGACCAATTCCGGTTTCATATTTACAGAACTGATATAACGTATTACGTTATATGGTATAACGTTATAACGTAATGCACTATATGGTATAACGTTATAACGTACTACGTTATATAGTATAACGTTGTATGGTATGACGTTATAACGTAATACGTAATATGGTATAACGTTAATTGGCCAATTCCGGTTTCATATATACAGAGCTGATGTAACGTATTACGTTATATAGTATAACGTTGTAACGTAATACGTTATATGGTATAACGTTATAACGTATTACGTTATGTAATATAACGTTATATAGTAAAACGTTATAGCGTACTACGTTACATAGTATAACGTTGTATGGTATAACGTTATAACGTAAAACGTTATATGGTATAACGTTATATGGTATAACGCTATATCGTAATACGTTATATGGAATAACGTTATAACATATTACCTTATATAGTATAACGTAATACGGTATAACGTTATAACGTAAAACGTTATATGGTATAACGTTGTATGGTATAACGTTATAACGCAATACGTTATATGGTATAACGTTAATAGGCCAATTCCGGTTTCATATTTACAGAACTGATATAACGTATTACGTTATATGGTATAACGTTATAACGTATTACGTTATGTAATATAACGTTATATAGTAAAACGTTATAACGTACTACGTTACATAGTATAACGTTGTATGGTATAACGTTATAACGTAAAACGTTATATGGTATAACGTTATATGGTATAACGCTATATCGTAATACGTTATATGGAATAACGTTATAACATATTACCTTATATAGTATAACGTAATATGGTATAACGTTATAACGTAAAACGTTATATGGTATAACGTTGTATGGTATAACGTTAATAGGCCAATTCCGGTTTCATATTTACAGAACAGATATAACGTATTACGTTATATGGTATAACGTTATAACGTATTACGTTATGTAATATAACGTTATATAGTAAAACGTTATAACGTACTACGTTACATAGTATAACGTTGTATGGTATAACGCTATATCGTAATACGTTATATGGAATAACGTTATAACATATTACCTTATATAGTATAACGTAATATGGTATAACGTTATAACGTAAAACGTTATATGGTATAACGTTGTATGGTATAACGTTATAACGCAATACGTTATATGGTATAACGTTAATAGGCCAATTCCGGTTTCATATTTACAGAACTGATATAACGTATTACGTTATATGGTATAACGTTATAACGTATTACGTTATATAGTATAACGTTATATGGTAAAACGTTATAACGTAATACGTTATATGGTATAACGTTATAACGTAAAACGTTATATGGTATAACGTTGTATGGTATAACGTTATAACGCAATACGTTATATGGTATAACGTTAATAGGCCAATTCCGGTTTCATATTTACAGAACTGATATAACGTATTACGTTATATGGTATAACGTTATAACGTATTACGTTATATAGTATAACGTTATATGGTAAAACGTTATAACGTAATACGTTATATGGTATAACGTTATAACGTAATACGTTATATGGTATAACGTTATAACGTATTACGTTATGTAATATAACGTTATATAGTAAAACGTTATAACGCAATACGTTATATAGTATAACGTTGTATGGCATAACGTTATAACGCAATACGTTATATGGTATAACGTTAATAGGCCAATTCCGGTTTCATATTTACAGAACTGATATAACGAATTACGTTATATGGTATAACGTTATAACGTATTACGTTATATAGTATAACGTTATATGGTAAAACGTTATAACGTAATACGTTATATGGTATAACGTTATAACGTAAAACGTTATATGGTATAACGTTGTATGGTATAACGTTAAAACGTAATACGTTATATGGTATAACGTTAATAGACCAATTCCGGTTTCATATTTACAGAACTGATATAACGTATTACGTTATATGGTATAACGTTATAACGTAATGCACTATATGGTATAACGTTATAACGTACTACGTTATATAGTATAACGTTGTATGGTATGACGTTATAACGTAATACGTAATATGGTATAACGTTAATTGGCCAATTCCGGTTTCATATATACAGAGCTGATGTAACGTATTACGTTATATAGTATAACGTTGTAACGTAATACGTTATATGGTATAACGTTATAACGTATTACGTTATGTAATATAACGTTATATAGTAAAACGTTATAGCGTACTACGTTACATAGTATAACGTTGTATGGTATAACGTTATAACGTAAAACGTTATATGGTATAACGTTATATGGTATAACGCTATATCGTAATACGTTATATGGAATAACGTTATAACATATTACCTTATATAGTATAACGTAATATGGTATAACGTTATAACGTAAAACGTTATATGGTATAACGTTGTATGGTATAACGTTATAACGCAATACGTTATATGGTATAACGTTAATAGGCCAATTCCGGTTTCATATTTACAGAACTGATATAACGTATTACGTTATATGGTATAACGTTATAACGTATTACGTTATATAGTATAACGTTATATGGTAAAACGTTATAACGTAATACGTTATATGGTATAACGTTATAACGTAATACGTTATATGGTATAACGTTATAACGTAATACGTTATATGGTATAACGTTATAACGTATTACGTTATGTAATATAACGTTATATAGTAAAACGTTATAACGCACTACGTTCTATAGTATAACGTTGTATGGCATAACGTTATAACGCAATACGTTATATGGTATAACGTTAATAGGCCAATTCCGGTTTCATATTTACAGAACTGATATAACGTATTACGTTATATGGTATAACGTTATAACGTATTACGTTATATAGTATAACGTTATATGGTAAAACGTTATAACGTAATACGTTATATGGTATAACGTTATAACGTAAAACGTTATATGGTATAACGTTGTATGGTATAACGTTAAAACGTAATACGTTATATGGTATAACGTTAATAGACCAATTCCGGTTTCATATTTACAGAACTGATATAACGTATTACGTTATATGGTATAACGTTATAACGTAATGCACTATATGGTATAACGTTATAACGTACTACGTTATATAGTATAACGTTGTATGGTATGACGTTATAACGTAATACGTAATATGGTATAACGTTAATTGGCCAATTCCGGTTTCATATATACAGAGCTGATGTAACGTATTACGTTATATAGTATAACGTTGTAACGTAATACGTTATATGGTATAACGTTATAACGTATTACGTTATGTAATATAACGTTATATAGTAAAACGTTATAGCGTACTACGTTACATAGTATAACGTTGTATGGTATAACGTTATAACGTAAAACGTTATATGGTATAACGTTATATGGTATAACGCTATATCGTAATACGTTATATGGAATAACGTTATAACATATTACCTTATATAGTATAACGTAATATGGTATAACGTTATAACGTAAAACGTTATATGGTATAACGTTGTATGGTATAACGTTATAACGCAATACGTTATATGGTATAACGTTAATAGGCCAATTCCGGTTTCATATTTACAGAACTGATATAACGTATTACGTTATATGGTATAACGTTATAACGTATTACGTTATGTAATATAACGTTATATAGTAAAACGTTATAACGTACTACGTTACATAGTATAACGTTGTATGGTATAACGTTATAACGTAAAACGTTATATGGTATAACGTTATATGGTATAACGCTATATCGTAATACGTTATATGGAATAACGTTATAACATATTACCTTATATAGTATAACGTAATACGGTATAACGTTATAACGTAAAACGTTATATGGTATAACGTTGTATGGTATAACGTTATAACGCAATACGTTATATGGTATAACGTTAATAGGCCAATTCCGGTTTCATATTTACAGAACTGATATAACGTATTACGTTATATGGTATAACGTTATAACGTATTACGTTATGTAATATAACGTTATATAGTAAAACGTTATAACGTACTACGTTACATAGTATAACGTTGTATGGTATAACGTTATAACGTAAAACGTTATATGGTATAACGTTATATGGTATAACGCTATATCGTAATACGTTATATGGAATAACGTTATAACATATTACCTTATATAGTATAACGTAATACGGTATAACGTTATAACGTAAAACGTTATATGGTATAACGTTGTATGGTATAACGTTATAACGCAATACGTTATATGGTATAACGTTAATAGGCCAATTCCGGTTTCATATTTACAGAACTGATATAACGTATTACGTTATATGGTATAACGTTATAACGTATTACGTTATGTAATATAACGTTATATAGTAAAACGTTATAACGTACTACGTTACATAGTATAACGTTGTATGGTATAACGTTATAACGTAAAACGTTATATGGTATAACGTTATATGGTATAACGCTATATCGTAATACGTTACATGGAATAACGTTATAACATATTACCTTATATAGTATAACGTAATATGGTATAACGTTATAACGTAAAACGTTATATGGTATAACGTTGTATGGTATAACGTTAATAGGCCAATTCCGGTTTCATATTTACAGAACAGATATAACGTATTACGTTATATGGTATAACGTTATAACGTATTACGTTATGTAATATAACGTTATATAGTAAAACGTTATAACGTACTACGTTACATAGTATAACGTTGTATGGTATAACGTTATAACGTAAAACGTTATATGGTATAACGCTATATCGTAATACGTTATATGGAATAACGTTATAACATATTACCTTATATAGTATAACGTAATATGGTATAACGTTATAACGTAAAACGTTATATGGTATAACGTTGTATGGTATAACGTTATAACGCAATACGTTATATGGTATAACGTTAATAGGCCAATTCCGGTTTCATATTTACAGAACTGATATAACGTATTACGTTATATGGTATAACGTTATAACGTATTACGTTATATAGTATAACGTTATATGGTAAAACGTTATAACGTAATACGTTATATGGTATAACGTTATAACGTAATACGTTATATGGTATAACGTTATAACGTATTACGTTATGTAATATAACGTTATATAGTAAAACGTTATAACGCACTACGTTATATAGTATAACGTTGTATGGCATAACGTTATAACGCAATACGTTATATGGTATAACGTTAATAGGCCAATTCCGGTTTCATATTTACAGAACTGATATAACGTATTACGTTATATGGTATAACGTTATAACGTATTACGTTATATAGTATAACGTTATATGGTAAAACGTTATAACGTAATACATTATATGGTATAACGTTATAACGTAAAACGTTATATGGTATAACGTTGTATGGTATAACGTTAAAACGTAATACGTTATATGGTATAACGTTAATAGACCAATTCCGGTTTCATATTTACAGAACTGATATAACGTATTACGTTATATGGTATAACGTTATAACGTAATGCACTATATGGTATAACGTTATAACGTACTACGTTATATAGTATAACGTTGTATGGTATGACGTTATAACGTAATACGTAATATGGTATAACGTTAATTGGCCAATTCCGGTTTCATATATACAGAGCTGATGTAACGTATTACGTTATATAGTATAACGTTGTAACGTAATACGTTATATGGTATAACGTTATAACGTATTACGTTATGTAATATAACGTTATATAGTAAAACGTTATAGCGTACTACGTTACATAGTATAACGTTGTATGGTATAACGTTATAACGTAAAACGTTATATGGTATAACGTTATATGGTATAACGCTATATCGTAATACGTTATATGGAATAACGTTATAACATATTACCTTATATAGTATAACGTAATACGGTATAACGTTATAACGTAAAACGTTATATGGTATAACGTTGTATGGTATAACGTTATAACGCAATACGTTATATGGTATAACGTTAATAGGCCAATTCCGGTTTCATATTTACAGAACTGATATAACGTATTACGTTATATGGTATAACGTTATAACGTATTACGTTATGTAATATAACGATATATAGTAAAACGTCATAACGTACTACGTTACATAGTATAACGTTGTATGGTATAACGTTATAACGTAAAACGTTATATGGTATAACGTTATATGGTATAACGCTATATCGTAATACGTTATATGGAATAACGTTATAACATATTACCTTATATAGTATAACGTAATATGGTATAACGTTATAACGTAAAACGTTATATGGTATAACGTTAATAGGCCAATTCCGGTTTCATATTTACAGAACTGATATAACGTATTACGTTATATGGTATAACGTTATAACGTATTACGTTATATAGTATAACGTTATATGGTAAAACGTTATAACGTAATACGTTATATGGTATAACGTTATAACGTAATACGTTATATGGTATAACGTTATAACGTATTACGTTATGTAATATAACGTTATATAGTAAAACGTTATAACGCACTACGTTATATAGTATAACGTTGTATGGCATAACGTTATAACGCAATACGTTATATGGTATAACGTTAATAGGCCAATTCCGGTTTCATATTTACAGAACTGATATAACGTATTACGTTATATGGTATAACGTTATAACGTATTACGTTATATAGTATAACGTTATATGGTAAAACGTTATAACGTAATACGTTATATGGTATAACGTTATAACGTAAAACGTTATATGGTATAACGTTGTATGGTATAACGTTAAAACGTAATACGTTATATGGTATAACGTTAATAGACCAATTCCGGTTTCATATTTACAGAACTGATATAACGTATTACGTTATATGGTATAACGTTATAACGTAATGCACTATATGGTATAACGTTATAACGTACTACGTTATATAGTATAACGTTGTATGGTATGACGTTATAACGTAATACGTAATATGGTATAACGTTAATTGGCCAATTCCGGTTTCATATATACAGAGCTGATGTAACGTATTACGTTATATAGTATAACGTTGTAACGTAATACGTTATATGGTATAACGTTATAACGTATTACGTTATGTAATATAACGTTATATAGTAAAACGTTATAGCGTACTACGTTACATAGTATAACGTTGTATGGTATAACGTTATAACGTAAAACGTTATATGGTATAACGTTATATGGTATAACGCTATATCGTAATACGTTATATGGAATAACGTTATAACATATTACCTTATATAGTATAACGTAATATGGTATAACGTTATAACGTAAAACGTTATATGGTATAACGTTGTATGGTATAACGTTATAACGCAATACGTTATATGGTATAACGTTAATAGGCCAATTCCGGTTTCATATTTACAGAACTGATATAACGTATTACGTTATATGGTATAACGTTATAACGTATTACGTTATGTAATATAACGTTATATAGTAAAACGTTATAACGTACTACGTTACATAGTATAACGTTGTATGGTATAACGTTATAACGTAAAACGTTATATGGTATAACGTTATATGGTATAACGCTATATCGTAATACGTTATATGGAATAACGTTATAACATATTACCTTATATAGTATAACGTAATACGGTATAACGTTATAACGTAAAACGTTATATGGTATAACGTTGTATGGTATAACGTTATAACGCAATACGTTATATGGTATAACGTTAATAGGCCAATTCCGGTTTCATATTTACAGAACTGATATAACGTATTACGTTATATGGTATAACGTTATAACGTATTACGTTATGTAATATAACGTTATATAGTAAAACGTTATAACGTACTACGTTACATAGTATAACGTTGTATGGTATAACGTTATAACGTAAAACGTTATATGGTATAACGTTATATGGTATAACGCTATATCGTAATACGTTATATGGAATAACGTTATAACATATTACCTTATATAGTATAACGTAATACGGTATAACGTTATAACGTAAAACGTTATATGGTATAACGTTGTATGGTATAACGTTATAACGCAATACGTTATATGGTATAACGTTAATAGGCCAATTCCGGTTTCATATTTACAGAACTGATATAACGTATTACGTTATATGGTATAACGTTATAACGTATTACGTTATGTAATATAACGTTATATAGTAAAACGTTATAACGTACTACGTTACATAGTATAACGTTGTATGGTATAACGTTATAACGTAAAACGTTATATGGTATAACGTTATATGGTATAACGCTATATCGTAATACGTTACATGGAATAACGTTATAACATATTACCTTATATAGTATAACGTAATATGGTATAACGTTATAACGTAAAACGTTATATGGTATAACGTTGTATGGTATAACGTTAATAGGCCAATTCCGGTTTCATATTTACAGAACAGATATAACGTATTACGTTATATGGTATAACGTTATAACGTATTACGTTATGTAATATAACGTTATATAGTAAAACGTTATAACGTACTACGTTACATAGTATAACGTTGTATGGTATAACGTTATAACGTAAAACGTTATATGGTATAACGCTATATCGTAATACGTTATATGGAATAACGTTATAACATATTACCTTATATAGTATAACGTAATATGGTATAACGTTATAACGTAAAACGTTATATGGTATAACGTTGTATGGTATAACGTTATAACGCAATACGTTATATGGTATAACGTTAATAGGCCAATTCCGGTTTCATATTTACAGAACTGATATAACGTATTACGTTATATGGTATAACGTTATAACGTATTACGTTATATAGTATAACGTTATATGGTAAAACGTTATAACGTAATACGTTATATGGTATAACGTTATAACGTAATACGTTATATGGTATAACGTTATAACGTATTACGTTATGTAATATAACGTTATATAGTAAAACGTTATAACGCACTACGTTATATAGTATAACGTTGTATGGCATAACGTTATAACGCAATACGTTATATGGTATAACGTTAATAGGCCAATTCCGGTTTCATATTTACAGAACTGATATAACGTATTACGTTATATGGTATAACGTTATAACGTATTACGTTATATAGTATAACGTTATATGGTAAAACGTTATAACGTAATACATTATATGGTATAACGTTATAACGTAAAACGTTATATGGTATAACGTTGTATGGTATAACGTTAAAACGTAATACGTTATATGGTATAACGTTAATAGACCAATTCCGGTTTCATATTTACAGAACTGATATAACGTATTACGTTATATGGTATAACGTTATAACGTAATGCACTATATGGTATAACGTTATAACGTACTACGTTATATAGTATAACGTTGTATGGTATGACGTTATAACGTAATACGTAATATGGTATAACGTTAATTGGCCAATTCCGGTTTCATATATACAGAGCTGATGTAACGTATTACGTTATATAGTATAACGTTGTAACGTAATACGTTATATGGTATAACGTTATAACGTATTACGTTATGTAATATAACGTTATATAGTAAAACGTTATAGCGTACTACGTTACATAGTATAACGTTGTATGGTATAACGTTATAACGTAAAACGTTATATGGTATAACGTTATATGGTATAACGCTATATCGTAATACGTTATATGGAATAACGTTATAACATATTACCTTATATAGTATAACGTAATACGGTATAACGTTATAACGTAAAACGTTATATGGTATAACGTTGTATGGTATAACGTTATAACGCAATACGTTATATGGTATAACGTTAATAGGCCAATTCCGGTTTCATATTTACAGAACTGATATAACGTATTACGTTATATGGTATAACGTTATAACGTATTACGTTATGTAATATAACGATATATAGTAAAACGTCATAACGTACTACGTTACATAGTATAACGTTGTATGGTATAACGTTATAACGTAAAACGTTATATGGTATAACGTTATATGGTATAACGCTATATCGTAATACGTTATATGGAATAACGTTATAACATATTACCTTATATAGTATAACGTAATATGGTATAACGTTATAACGTAAAACGTTATATGGTATAACGTTAATAGGCCAATTCCGGTTTCATATTTACAGAACTGATATAACGTATTACGTTATATGGTATAACGTTATAACGTATTACGTTATATAGTATAACGTTATATGGTAAAACGTTATAACGTAATACGTTATATGGTATAACGTTATAACGTAATACGTTATATGGTATAACGTTATAACGTATTACGTTATGTAATATAACGTTATATAGTAAAACGTTATAACGCACTACGTTATATAGTATAACGTTGTATGGCATAACGTTATAACGCAATACGTTATATGGTATAACGTTAATAGGCCAATTCCGGTTTCATATTTACAGAACTGATATAACTTATTACGTTATATGGTATAACGTTATAACGTATTACGTTATATAGTATAACGTTATATGGTAAAACGTTATAACGTAATACGTTATATGGTATAACGTTATAACGTAAAACGTTATATGGTATAACGTTGTATGGTATAACGTTAAAACGTAATACGTTATATGGTATAACGTTAATAGACCAATTCCGGTTTCATATTTACAGAACTGATATAACGTATTACGTTATATGGTATAACGTTATAACGTAATGCACTATATGGTATAACGTTATAACGTACTACGTTATATAGTATAACGTTGTATGGTATGACGTTATAACGTAATACGTAATATGGTATAACGTTAATTGGCCAATTCCGGTTTCATATATACAGAGCTGATGTAACGTATTACGTTATATAGTATAACGTTGTAACGTAATACGTTATATGGTATAACGTTATAACGTATTACGTTATGTAATATAACGTTATATAGTAAAACGTTATAGCGTACTACGTTACATAGTATAACGTTGTATGGTATAACGTTATAACGTAAAACGTTATATGGTATAACGTTATATGGTATAACGCTATATCGTAATACGTTATATGGAATAACGTTATAACATATTACCTTATATAGTATAACGTAATATGGTATAACGTTATAACGTAAAACGTTATATGGTATAACGTTGTATGGTATAACGTTATAACGCAATACGTTATATGGTATAACGTTAATAGGCCAATTCCGGTTTCATATTTACAGAACTGATATAACGTATTACGTTATATGGTATAACGTTATAACGTATTACGTTATGTAATATAACGTTATATAGTAAAACGTTATAACGTACTACGTTACATAGTATAACGTTGTATGGTATAACGTTATAACGTAAAACGTTATATGGTATAACGTTATATGGTATAACGCTATATCGTAATACGTTATATGGAATAACGTTATAACATATTACCTTATATAGTATAACGTAATACGGTATAACGTTATAACGTAAAACGTTATATGGTATAACGTTGTATGGTATAACGTTATAACGCAATACGTTATATGGTATAACGTTAATAGGCCAATTCCGGTTTCATATTTGCAGAACTGATATAACGTATTACGTTATATGGTATAACGTTATAACGTATTACGTTATGTAATATAACGTTATATAGTAAAACGTTATAACGTACTACGTTACATAGTATAACGTTGTATGGTATAACGTTATAACGTAAAACGTTATATGGTATAACGTTATATGGTATAACGCTATATCGTAATACGTTATATGGAATAACGTTATAACATATTACCTTATATAGTATAACGTAATACGGTATAACGTTATAACGTAAAACGTTATATGGTATAACGTTGTATGGTATAACGTTATAACGCAATACGTTATATGGTATAACGTTAATAGGCCAATTCCGGTTTCATATTTACAGAACTGATATAACGTATTACGTTATATGGTATAACGTTATAACGTATTACGTTATGTAATATAACGTTATATAGTAAAACGTTATAACGTACTACGTTACATAGTATAACGTTGTATGGTATAACGTTATAACGTAAAACGTTATATGGTATAACGTTATATGGTATAACGCTATATCGTAATACGTTACATGGAATAACGTTATAACATATTACCTTATATAGTATAACGTAATATGGTATAACGTTATAACGTAAAACGTTATATGGTATAACGTTGTATGGTATAACGTTAATAGGCCAATTCCGGTTTCATATTTACAGAACAGATATAACGTATTACGTTATATGGTATAACGTTATAACGTATTACGTTATGTAATATAACGTTATATAGTAAAACGTTATAACGTACTACGTTACATAGTATAACGTTGTATGGTATAACGTTATAACGTAAAACGTTATATGGTATAACGCTATATCGTAATACGTTATATGGAATAACGTTATAACATATTACCTTATATAGTATAACGTAATATGGTATAACGTTATAACGTAAAACGTTATATGGTATAACGTTGTATGGTATAACGTTATAACGCAATACGTTATATGGTATAACGTTAATAGGCCAATTCCGGTTTCATATTTACAGAACTGATATAACGTATTACGTTATATGGTATAACGTTATAACGTATTACGTTATATAGTATAACGTTATATGGTAAAACGTTATAACGTAATACGTTATATGGTATAACGTTATAACGTAATACGTTATATGGTATAACGTTATAACGTATTACGTTATGTAATATAACGTTATATAGTAAAACGTTATAACGCACTACGTTATATAGTATAACGTTGTATGGCATAACGTTATAACGCAATACGTTATATGGTATAACGTTAATAGGCCAATTCCGGTTTCATATTTACAGAACTGATATAACGTATTACGTTATATGGTATAACGTTATAACGTATTACGTTATATAGTATAACGTTATATGGTAAAACGTTATAACGTAATACATTATATGGTATAACGTTATAACGTAAAACGTTATATGGTATAACGTTGTATGGTATAACGTTAAAACGTAATACGTTATATGGTATAACGTTAATAGACCAATTCCGGTTTCATATTTACAGAACTGATATAACGTATTACGTTATATGGTATAACGTTATAACGTAATGCACTATATGGTATAACGTTATAACGTACTACGTTATATAGTATAACGTTGTATGGTATGACGTTATAACGTAATACGTAATATGGTATAACGTTAATTGGCCAATTCCGGTTTCATATATACAGAGCTGATGTAACGTATTACGTTATATAGTATAACGTTGTAACGTAATACGTTATATGGTATAACGTTATAACGTATTACGTTATGTAATATAACGTTATATAGTAAAACGTTATAGCGTACTACGTTACATAGTATAACGTTGTATGGTATAACGTTATAACGTAAAACGTTATATGGTATAACGTTATATGGTATAACGCTATATCGTAATACGTTATATGGAATAACGTTATAACATATTACCTTATATAGTATAACGTAATACGGTATAACGTTATAACGTAAAACGTTATATGGTATAACGTTGTATGGTATAACGTTATAACGCAATACGTTATATGGTATAACGTTAATAGGCCAATTCCGGTTTCATATTTACAGAACTGATATAACGTATTACGTTATATGGTATAACGTTATAACGTATTACGTTATGTAATATAACGATATATAGTAAAACGTCATAACGTACTACGTTACATAGTATAACGTTGTATGGTATAACGTTATAACGTAAAACGTTATATGGTATAACGTTATATGGTATAACGCTATATCGTAATACGTTATATGGAATAACGTTATAACATATTACCTTATATAGTATAACGTAATATGGTATAACGTTATAACGTAAAACGTTATATGGTATAACGTTAATAGGCCAATTCCGGTTTCATATTTACAGAACTGATATAACGTATTACGTTATATGGTATAACGTTATAACGTATTACGTTATATAGTATAACGTTATATGGTAAAACGTTATAACGTAATACGTTATATGGTATAACGTTATAACGTAATACGTTATATGGTATAACGTTATAACGTATTACGTTATGTAATATAACGTTATATAGTAAAACGTTATAACGCACTACGTTATATAGTATAACGTTGTATGGCATAACGTTATAACGCAATACGTTATATGGTATAACGTTAATAGGCCAATTCCGGTTTCATATTTACAGAACTGATATAACTTATTACGTTATATGGTATAACGTTATAACGTATTACGTTATATAGTATAACGTTATATGGTAAAACGTTATAACGTAATACGTTATATGGTATAACGTTATAACGTAAAACGTTATATGGTATAACGTTGTATGGTATAACGTTAAAACGTAATACGTTATATGGTATAACGTTAATAGACCAATTCCGGTTTCATATTTACAGAACTGATATAACGTATTACGTTATATGGTATAACGTTATAACGTAATGCACTATATGGTATAACGTTATAACGTACTACGTTATATAGTATAACGTTGTATGGTATGACGTTATAACGTAATACGTAATATGGTATAACGTTAATTGGCCAATTCCGGTTTCATATATACAGAGCTGATGTAACGTATTACGTTATATAGTATAACGTTGTAACGTAATACGTTATATGGTATAACGTTATAACGTATTACGTTATGTAATATAACGTTATATAGTAAAACGTTATAGCGTACTACGTTACATAGTATAATGTTGTATGGTATAACGTTATAACGTAAAACGTTATATGGTATAACGTTATATGGTATAACGCTATATCGTAATACGTTATATGGAATAACGTTATAACATATTACCTTATATAGTATAACGTAATATGGTATAACGTTATAACGTATTACGTTATGTAATATAACGTTATATAGTAAAACGTTATAACGTACTACGTTACATAGTATAACGTTGTATGGTATAACGTTATAACGTAAAACGTTATATGGTATAACGTTATATGGTATAACGCTATATCGTAATACGTTATATGGAATAACGTTATAACATATTACCTTATATAGTATAACGTAATACGGTATAACGTTATAACGTAAAACGTTATATGGTATAACGTTGTATGGTATAACGTTATAACGCAATACGTTATATGGTATAACGTTAATAGGCCAATTCCGGTTTCATATTTGCAGAACTGATATAACGTATTACGTTATATGGTATAACGTTATAACGTATTACGTTATGTAATATAACGTTATATAGTAAAACGTTATAACGTACTACGTTACATAGTATAACGTTGTATGGTATAACGTTATAACGTAAAACGTTATATGGTATAACGTTATATGGTATAACGCTATATCGTAATACGTTATATGGAATAACGTTATAACATATTACCTTATATAGTATAACGTAATACGGTATAACGTTATAACGTAAAACGTTATATGGTATAACGTTGTATGGTATAACGTTATAACGCAATACGTTATATGGTATAACGTTAATAGGCCAATTCCGGTTTCATATTTACAGAACTGATATAACGTATTACGTTATATGGTATAACGTTATAACGTATTACGTTATGTAATATAACGTTATATAGTAAAACGTTATAACGTACTACGTTACATAGTATAACGTTGTATGGTATAACGTTATAACGTAAAACGTTATATGGTATAACGTTATATGGTATAACGCTATATCGTAATACGTTACATGGAATAACGTTATAACATATTACCTTATATAGTATAACGTAATATGGTATAACGTTATAACGTAAAACGTTATATGGTATAACGTTGTATGGTATAACGTTAATAGGCCAATTCCGGTTTCATATTTACAGAACAGATATAACGTATTACGTTATATGGTATAACGTTATAACGTATTACGTTATGTAATATAACGTTATATAGTAAAACGTTATAACGTACTACGTTACATAGTATAACGTTGTATGGTATAACGTTATAACGTAAAACGTTATATGGTATAACGCTATATCGTAATACGTTATATGGAATAACGTTATAACATATTACCTTATATAGTATAACGTAATATGGTATAACGTTATAACGTAAAACGTTATATGGTATAACGTTGTATGGTATAACGTTATAACGCAATACGTTATATGGTATAACGTTAATAGGCCAATTCCGGTTTCATATTTACAGAACTGATATAACGTATTACGTTATATGGTATAACGTTATAACGTATTACGTTATATAGTATAACGTTATATGGTAAAACGTTATAACGTAATACGTTATATGGTATAACGTTATAACGTAATACGTTATATGGTATAACGTTGTATGGTATAACGTTAAAACGTAATACGTTATATGGTATAACGTTAATAGACCAATTCCGGTTTCATATTTACAGAACTGATATAACGTATTACGTTATATGGTATAACGTTATAACGTAATGCACTATATGGTATAACGTTATAACGTACTACGTTATATAGTATAACGTTGTATGGTATGACGTTATAACGTAATACGTAATATGGTATAACGTTAATTGGCCAATTCCGGTTTCATATATACAGAGCTGATGTAACGTATTACGTTATATAGTATAACGTTGTAACGCAATACGTTATATGGTATAACGTTAATAGGCCAATTCCGGTTTCATATTTACAGAACTGATATAACGTATTACGTTATATGGTATAACGTTATAACGTATTACGTTATATAGTATAACGTTATATGGTAAAACGTTATAACGTAATACGTTATATGGTATAACGTTATAACGTAATACGTTATATGGTATAACGTTGTATGGTATAACGTTAAAACGTAATACGTTATATGGTATAACGTTAATAGACCAATTCCGGTTTCATATTTACAGAACTGATATAACGTATTACGTTATATGGTATAACGTTATAACGTAATGCACTATATGGTATAACGTTATAACGTACTACGTTATATAGTATAACGTTGTATGGTATGACGTTATAACGTAATACGTAATATGGTATAACGTTAATTGGCCAATTCCGGTTTCATATATACAGAGCTGATGTAACGTATTACGTTATATAGTATAACGTTGTAACGTAATACGTTATATGGTATAACGTTATAACGTATTACGTTATGTAATATAACGTTATATAGTAAAACGTTATAGCGTACTACGTTACATAGTATAACGTTGTATGGTATAACGTTATAACGTAAAACGTTATATGGTATAACGTTATATGGTATAACGCTATATCGTAATACGTTATATGGAATAACGTTATAACATATTACCTTATATAGTATAACGTAATATGGTATAACGTTATAACGTAAAACGTTATATGGTATAACGTTGTATGGTATAACGTTATAACGCAATACGTTATATGGTATAACGTTAATAGGCCAATTCCGGTTTCATATTTACAGAACTGATATAACGTATTACGTTATATGGTATAACGTTATAACGTATTACGTTATGTAATATAACGTTATATAGTAAAACGTTATAACGTACTACGTTACATAGTATAACGTTGTATGGTATAACGTTATAACGTAAAACGTTATATGGTATAACGTTATATGGTATAACGCTATATCGTAATACGTTATATGGAATAACGTTATAACATATTACCTTATATAGTATAACGTAATACGGTATAACGTTATAACGTAAAACGTTATATGGTATAACGTTGTATGGTATAACGTTATAACGCAATACGTTATATGGTATAACGTTAATAGGCCAATTCCGGTTTCATATTTACAGAACTGATATAACGTATTACGTTATATGGTATAACGTTATAACGTATTACGTTATGTAATATAACGTTATATAGTAAAACGTTATAGCGTACTACGTTACATAGTATAACGTTGTATGGTATAACGTTATAACGTAAAACGTTATATGGTATAACGTTATATGGTATAACGCTATATCGTAATACGTTATATGGAATAACGTTATAACATATTACCTTATATAGTATAACGTAATACGGTATAACGTTATAACGTAAAACGTTATATGGTATAACGTTGTATGGTATAACGTTATAACGCAATACGTTATATGGTATAACGTTAATAGGCCAATTCCGGTTTCATATTTACAGAACTGATATAACGTATTACGTTATATGGTATAACGTTATAACGTATTACGTTATGTAATATAACGTTATATAGTAAAACGTTATAACGTACTACGTTACATAGTATAACGTTGTATGGTATAACGTTATAACGTAAAACGTTATATGGTATAACGTTATATGGTATAACGCTATATCGTAATACGTTATATGGAATAACGTTATAACATATTACCTTATATAGTATAACGTAATATGGTATAACGTTATAACGTAAAACGTTATATGGTATAACGTTGTATGGTATAACGTTAATAGGCCAATTCCGGTTTCATATTTACAGAACAGATATAACGTATTACGTTATATGGTATAACGTTATAACGTATTACGTTATGTAATATAACGTTATATAGTAAAACGTTATAACGTACTACGTTACATAGTATAACGTTGTATGGTATAACGTTATAACGTAAAACGTTATATGGTATAACGCTATATCGTAATACGTTATATGGAATAACGTTATAACATATTACCTTATATAGTATAACGTAATATGGTATAACGTTATAACGTAAAACGTTATATGGTATAACGTTGTATGGTATAACGTTATAACGCAATACGTTATATGGTATAACGTTAATAGGCCAATTCCGGTTTCATATTTACAGAACTGATATAACGTATTACGTTATATGGTATAACGTTATAACGTATTACGTTATATAGTATAACGTTATATGGTAAAACGTTATAACGTAATACGTTATATGGTATAACGTTATAACGTAATACGTTATATGGTATAACGTTATAACGTATTACGTTATGTAATATAACGTTATATAGTAAAACGTTATAACGCACTACGTTATATAGTATAACGTTGTATGGCATAACGTTATAACGCAATACGTTATATGGTATAACGTTAATAGGCCAATTCCGGTTTCATATTTACAGAACTGATATAACGTATTACGTTATATGGTATAACGTTATAACGTATTACGTTATATAGTATAACGTTATATGGTAAAACGTTATAACGTAATACGTTATATGGTAGAACGTTATAACGTAAAACGTTATATGGTATAACGTTGTATGGTATAACGTTAAAACGTAATACGTTATATGGTATAACGTTAATAGACCAATTCCGGTTTCATATTTACAGAACTGATATAACGTATTACGTTATATGGTATAACGTTATAACGTAATGCACTATATGGTATAACGTTATAACGTGCTACGTTATATAGTATAACGTTGTATGGTATGACGTTATAACGTAATACGTAATATGGTATAACGTTAATTGGCCAATTCCGGTTTCATATATACAGAGCTGATGTAACGTATTACGTTATATAGTATAACGTTGTAACGTAATACGTTATATGGTATAACGTTATAACGTATTACGTTATGTAATATAACGTTATATAGTAAAACGTTATAGCGTACTACGTTACATAGTATAACGTTGTATGGTATAACGTTATAACGTAAAACGTTATATGGTATAACGTTATATGGTATAACGCTATATCGTAATACGTTATATGGAATAACGTTATAACATATTACCTTATATAGTATAACGTAATACGGTATAACGTTATAACGTAAAACGTTATATGGTATAACGTTGTATGGTATAACGTTATAACGCAATACGTTATATGGTATAACGTTAATAGGCCAATTCCGGTTTCATATTTACAGAACTGATATAACGTATTACGTTATATGGTATAACGTTATAACGTATTACGTTATGTAATATAACGTTATATAGTAAAACGTTATAACGTACTACGTTACATAGTATAACGTTGTATGGTATAACGTTATAACGTAAAACGTTATATGGTATAACGTTATATGGTATAACGCTATATCGTAATACGTTATATGGAATAACGTTATAACATATTACCTTATATAGTATAACGTAATATGGTATAACGTTATAACGTAAAACGTTATATGGTATAACGTTGTATGGTATAACGTTAATAGGCCAATTCCGGTTTCATATTTACAGAACAGATATAACGTATTACGTTATATGGTATAACGTTATAACGTATTACGTTATGTAATATAACGTTATATAGTAAAACGTTATAACGTACTACGTTACATAGTATAACGTTGTATGGTATAACGTTATAACGTAAAACGTTATATGGTATAACGCTATATCGTAATACGTTATATGGAATAACGTTATAACATATTACCTTATATAGTATAACGTAATATGGTATAACGTTATAACGTAAAACGTTATATGGTATAACGTTGTATGGTATAACGTTATAACGCAATACGTTATATGGTATAACGTTAATAGGCCAATTCCGGTTTCATATTTACAGAACTGATATAACGTATTACGTTATATGGTATAACGTTATAACGTATTACGTTATATAGTATAACGTTATATGGTAAAACGTTATAACGTAATACGTTATATGGTATAACGTTATAACGTAATACGTTATATGGTATAACGTTATAACGTATTACGTTATGTAATATAACGTTATATAGTAAAACGTTATAACGCACTACGTTATATAGTATAACGTTGTATGGCATAACGTTATAACGCAATACGTTATATGGTATAACGTTAATAGGCCAATTCCGGTTTCATATTTACAGAACTGATATAACGTATTACGTTATATGGTATAACGTTATAACGTATTACGTTATATAGTATAACGTTATATGGTAAAACGTTATAACGTAATACGTTATATGGTAGAACGTTATAACGTAAAACGTTATATGGTATAACGTTGTATGGTATAACGTTAAAACGTAATACGTTATATGGTATAACGTTAATAGACCAATTCCGGTTTCATATTTACAGAACTGATATAACGTATTACGTTATATGGTATAACGTTATAACGTAATGCACTATATGGTATAACGTTATAACGTGCTACGTTATATAGTATAACGTTGTATGGTATGACGTTATAACGTAATACGTAATATGGTATAACGTTAATTGGCCAATTCCGGTTTCATATATACAGAGCTGATGTAACGTATTACGTTATATAGTATAACGTTGTAACGTAATACGTTATATGGTATAACGTTATAACGTATTACGTTATGTAATATAACGTTATATAGTAAAACGTTATAGCGTACTACGTTACATAGTATAACGTTGTATGGTATAACGTTATAACGTAAAACGTTATATGGTATAACGTTATATGGTATAACGCTATATCGTAATACGTTATATGGAATAACGTTATAACATATTACCTTATATAGTATAACGTAATACGGTATAACGTTATAACGTAAAACGTTATATGGTATAACGTTGTATGGTATAACGTTATAACGCAATACGTTATATGGTATAACGTTAATAGGCCAATTCCGGTTTCATATTTACAGAACTGATATAACGTATTACGTTATATGGTATAACGTTATAACGTATTACGTTATGTAATATAACGTTATATAGTAAAACGTTATAACGTACTACGTTACATAGTATAACGTTGTATGGTATAACGTTATAACGTAAAACGTTATATGGTATAACGTTATATGGTATAACGCTATATCGTAATACGTTATATGGAATAACGTTATAACATATTACCTTATATAGTATAACGTAATATGGTATAACGTTATAACGTAAAACGTTATATGGTATAACGTTGTATGGTATAACGTTAATGGGCCAATTCCGGTTTCATATTTACAGAACAGATATAACGTATTACGTTATATGGTATAACGTTATAACGTATTACGTTATGTAATATAACGTTATATAGTAAAACGTTATAACGTACTACGTTACATAGTATAACGTTGTATGGTATAACGTTATAACGTAAAACGTTATATGGTATAACGCTATATCGTAATACGTTATATGGAATAACGTTATAACATATTACCTTATATAGTATAACGTAATATGGTATAACGTTATAACGTAAAACGTTATATGGTATAACGTTGTATGGTATAACGTTATAACGCAATACGTTATATGGTATAACGTTAATAGGCCAATTCCGGTTTCATATTTACAGAACTGATATAACGTATTACGTTATATGGTATAACGTTATAACGTATTACGTTATATAGTATAACGTTATATGGTAAAACGTTATAACGTAATACGTTATATGGTATAACGTTATAACGTAATACGTTATATGGTATAACGTTATAACGTATTACGTTATGTAATATAACGTTATATAGTAAAACGTTATAACGCACTACGTTATATAGTATAACGTTGTATGGCATAACGTTATAACGCAATACGTTATATGGTATAACGTTAATAGGCCAATTCCGGTTTCATATTTACAGAACTGATATAACGTATTACGTTATATGGTATAACGTTATAACGTAATGCACTATATGGTATAACGTTATAACGTACTACGTTATATAGTATAACGTTGTATGGTATGACGTTATAACGTAATACGTAATATGGTATAACGTTAATTGGCCAATTCCGGTTTCATATATACAGAGCTGATGTAACGTATTACGTTATATAGTATAACGTTGTAACGTAATACGTTATATGGTATAACGTTATAACGTATTACGTTATGTAATATAACGTTATATAGTAAAACGTTATAACGTACTACGTTACATAGTATAACGTTGTATGGTATAACGTTATAACGTAAAACGTTATATGGTATAACGCTATATCGTAATACGTTATATGGAATAACGTTATAACATATTACCTTATATAGTATAACGTAATATGGTATAACGTTATAACGTAAAACGTTATATGGTATAACGTTGTATGGTATAACGTTATAACGCAATACGTTATATGGTATAACGTTAATAGGCCAATTCAGGTTTCATATTTACAGAACTGATATAACGTATTACGTTATATGGTATAACGTTATAACGTATTACGTTATATAGTATAACGTTATATGGTAAAACGTTATAACGTAAAACGTTATATGGTATAACGTTATATGGTATAACGCTATATCGTAATACGTTATATGGAATAACGTTATAACATATTACCTTATATAGTATAACGTAATATGGTATAACGTTATAACGTAAAACGTTATATGGTATAACGTTGTATGGTATAACGTTATAACGCAATACGTTATATGGTATAACGTTAATAGGCCAATTCCGGTTTCATATTTACAGAACTGATATAACGTATTACGTTATATGGTATAACGTTATAACGTATTACGTTATGTAATATAACGTTATATAGTAAAACGTTATAACGTACTACGTTACATAGTATAACGTTGTATGGTATAACGTTATAACGTAAAACGTTATATGGTATAACGTTATATGGTATAACGCTATATCGTAATACGTTATATGGAATAACGTTATAACATATTACCTTATATAGTATAACGTAATACGGTATAACGTTATAACGTAAAACGTTATATGGTATAACGTTGTATGGTATAACGTTATAACGCAATACGTTATATGGTATAACGTTAATAGGCCAATTCCGGTTTCATATTTACAGAACTGATATAACGTATTACGTTATATGGTATAACGTTATAACGTATTACGTTATGTAATATAACGTTATATAGTAAAACGTTATAACGTACTACGTTACATAGTATAACGTTGTATGGTATAACGTTATAACGTAAAACGTTATATGGTATAACGTTATATGGTATAACGCTATATCGTAATACGTTATATGGAATAACGTTATAACATATTACCTTATATAGTATAACGTAATATGGTATAACGTTATAACGTAAAACGTTATATGGTATAACGTTGTATGGTATAACGTTAATAGGCCAATTCCGGTTTCATATTTACAGAACAGATATAACGTATTACGTTATATGGTATAACGTTATAACGTATTACGTTATGTAATATAACGTTATATAGTAAAACGTTATAACGTACTACGTTACATAGTATAACGTTGTATGGTATAACGTTATAACGTAAAACGTTATATGGTATAACGTTGTATGGTATAACGTTATAACGCAATACGTTATATGGTATAACGTTAATAGGCCAATTCCGGTTTCATATTTACAGAACTGATATAACGTATTACGTTATATGGTATAACGTTCTAACGTATTACGTTATATAGTATAACGTTATATGGTAAAACGTTATAACGTAAAACGTTATATGGTATAACGCTATATCGTAATACGTTATATGGAATAACGTTATAACATATTACCTTATATAGTATAACGTAATATGGTATAACGTTATAACGTAAAACGTTATATGGTATAACGTTGTATGGTATAACGTTATAACGCAATACGTTATATGGTATAACGTTAATAGGCCAATTCCGGTTTCATATTTACAGAACTGATATAACGTATTACGTTATATGGTATAACGTTCTAACGTATTACGTTATATAGTATAACGTTATATGGTAAAACGTTATAACGTAATACGTTATATGGTATAACGTTATAACGTAATACGTTATATGGTATAACGTTATAACGTATTACGTTATGTAATATAACGTTATATAGTAAAACGTTATAACGCACTACGTTATATAGTATAACGTTGTATGGCATAACGTTATAACGCAATACGTTATATGGTATAACGTTAATAGGCCAATTCCGGTTTCATATTTACAGAACTGATATAACGTATTACGTTATATGGTATAACGTTATAACGTATTACGTTATATAGTATAACGTTATATGGTAAAACGTTATAACGTAATACGTTATATGGTATAACGTTATAACGTAAAACGTTATATGGTATAACGTTGTATGGTATAACGTTAAAACGTAATACGTTATATGGTATAACGTTAATAGACCAATTCCGGTTTCATATTTACAGAACTGATATAACGTATTACGTTATATGGTATAACGTTATAACGTAATGCACTATATGGTATAACGTTATAACGTACTACGTTATATAGTATAACGTTGTATGGTATGACGTTATAACGTAATACGTAATATGGTATAACGTTAATTGGCCAATTCCGGTTTCATATATACAGAGCTGATGTAACGTATTACGTTATATAGTATAACGTTGTAACGTAATACGTTATATGGTATAACGTTATAACGTATTACGTTATGTAATATAACGTTATATAGTAAAACGTTATAGCGTACTACGTTACATAGTATAACGTTGTATGGTATAACGTTATAACGTAAAACGTTATATGGTATAACGTTATATGGTATAACGCTATATCGTAATACGTTATATGGAATAACGTTATAACATATTACCTTATATAGTATAACGTAATACGGTATAACGTTATAACGTAAAACGTTATATGGTATAACGTTGTATGGTATAACGTTATAACGCAATACGTTATATGGTATAACGTTAATAGGCCAATTCCGGTTTCATATTTACAGAACTGATATAACGTATTACGTTATATGGTATAACGTTATAACGTATTACGTTATGTAATATAACGTTATATAGTAAAACGTTATAACGTACTACGTTACATAGTATAACGTTGTATGGTATAACGTTATAACGTAAAACGTTATATGGTATAACGTTATATGGTATAACGCTATATCGTAATACGTTATATGGAATAACGTTATAACATATTACCTTATATAGTATAACGTAATATGGTATAACGTTATAACGTAAAACGTTATATGGTATAACGTTGTATGGTATAACGTTAATAGGCCAATTCCGGTTTCATATTTACAGAACAGATATAACGTATTACGTTATATGGTATAACGTTATAACGTATTACGTTATGTAATATAACGTTATATAGTAAAACGTTATAACGTACTACGTTACATAGTATAACGTTGTATGGTATAACGCTATATCGTAATACGTTATATGGAATAACGTTATAACATATTACCTTATATAGTATAACGTAATATGGTATAACGTTATAACGTAAAACGTTATATGGTATAACGTTGTATGGTATAACGTTATAACGCAATACGTTATATGGTATAACGTTAATAGGCCAATTCCGGTTTCATATTTACAGAACTGATATAACGTATTACGTTATATGGTATAACGTTATAACGTATTACGTTATATAGTATAACGTTATATGGTAAAACGTTATAACGTAATACGTTATATGGTATAACGTTATAACGTAAAACGTTATATGGTATAACGTTGTATGGTATAACGTTATAACGCAATACGTTATATGGTATAACGTTAATAGGCCAATTCCGGTTTCATATTTACAGAACTGATATAACGTATTACGTTATATGGTATAACGTTATAACGTATTACGTTATATAGTATAACGTTATATGGTAAAACGTTATAACGTAATACGTTATATGGTATAACGTTATAACGTAATACGTTATATGGTATAACGTTATAACGTATTACGTTATGTAATATAACGTTATATAGTAAAACGTTATAGCGTACTACGTTACATAGTATAACGTTGTATGGTATAACGTTATAACGCAATACGTTATATGGTATAACGTTAATAGGCCAATTCCGGTTTCATATTTACAGAACTGATATAACGTATTACGTTATATGGTATAACGTTATAACGTATTACGTTATGTAATATAACGTTATATAGTAAAACGTTATAACGTACTACGTTACATAGTATAACGTTGTATGGTATAACGTTATAACGTAAAACGTTATATGGTATAACGTTATATGGTATAACGCTATATCGTAATACGTTATATGGAATAACGTTATAACATATTACCTTATATAGTATAACGTAATATGGTATAACGTTATAACGTAAAACGTTATATGGTATAACGTTGTATGGTATAACGTTAATAGGCCAATTCCGGTTTCATATTTACAGAACAGATATAACGTATTACGTTATATGGTATAACGTTATAACGTATTACGTTATGTAATATAACGTTATATAGTAAAACGTTATAACGTACTACGTTACATAGTATAACGTTGTATGGTATAACGCTATATCGTAATACGTTATATGGAATAACGTTATAACATATTACCTTATATAGTATAACGTAATATGGTATAACGTTATAACGTAAAACGTTATATGGTATAACGTTGTATGGTATAACGTTATAACGCAATACGTTATATGGTATAACGTTAATAGGCCAATTCCGGTTTCATATTTACAGAACTGATATAACGTATTACGTTATATGGTATAACGTTATAACGTATTACGTTATATAGTATAACGTTATATGGTAAAACGTTATAACGTAATACGTTATATGGTATAACGTTATAACGTAAAACGTTATATGGTATAACGTTGTATGGTATAACGTTATAACGCAATACGTTATATGGTATAACGTTAATAGGCCAATTCCGGTTTCATATTTACAGAACTGATATAACGTATTACGTTATATGGTATAACGTTATAACGTATTACGTTATATAGTATAACGTTATATGGTAAAACGTTATAACGTAATACGTTATATGGTATAACGTTATAACGTAATACGTTATATGGTATAACGTTATAACGTATTACGTTATGTAATATAACGTTATATAGTAAAACGTTATAGCGTACTACGTTACATAGTATAACGTTGTATGGTATAACGTTATAACGCAATACGTTATATGGTATAACGTTAATAGGCCAATTCCGGTTTCATATTTACAGAACTGATATAACGTATTACGTTATATGGTATAACGTTATAACGTATTACGTTATGTAATATAACGTTATATAGTAAAACGTTATAACGTACTACGTTACATAGTATAACGTTGTATGGTATAACGTTAAAACGTAAAACGTTATATGGTATAACGTTATATGGTATAACGCTATATCGTAATACGTTATATGGAATAACGTTATAACATATTACCTTATATAGTATAACGTAATATGGTATAACGTTATAACGTAAAACGTTATATGGTATAACGTTGTATGGTATAACGTTAATAGGCCAATTCCGGTTTCATATTTACAGAACAGATATAACGTATTACGTTATATGGTATAACGTTATAACGTATTACGTTATGTAATATAACGTTATATAGTAAAACGTTATAACGTACTACGTTACATAGTATAACGTTGTATGGTATAACGTTATAACGTAAAACGTTATATGGTATAACGCTATATCGTAATACGTTATATGGAATAACGTTATAACATATTACCTTATTTAGTATAACGTAATATGGTATAACGTTATAACGTAAAACGTTATATGGTATAACGTTGTATGGTATAACGTTATAACGCAATACGTTATATGGTATAACGTTAATAGGCCAATTCCGGTTTCATATTTACAGAACTGATATAACGTATTACGTTATATGGTATAACGTTATAACGTATTACGTTATATAGTATAACGTTATATGGTAAAACGTTATAACGTAATACGTTATATGGTATAACGTTATAACGTAATACGTTATATGGTATAACGTTATAACGTATTACGTTATGTAATATAACGTTATATAGTAAAACGTTATAACGCACTACGTTATATAGTATAACGTTGTATGGCATAACGTTATAACGCAATACGTTATATGGTATAACGTTAATAGGCCAATTCCGGTTTCATATTTACAGAACTGATATAACGTATTACGTTATATGGTATAACGTTATAACGTATTACGTTATATAGTATAACGTTATATGGTAAAACGTTATAACGTAATACGTTATATGGTATAACGTTATAACGTAAAACGTTATATGGTATAACGTTGTATGGTATAACGTTAAAACGTAATACGTTATATGGTATAACGTTAATAGACCAATTCCGGTTTCATATTTACAGAACTGATATAACGTATTACGTTATATGGTATAACGTTATAACGTAATGCACTATATGGTATAACGTTATAACGTACTACGTTATATAGTATAACGTTGTATGGTATGACGTTATAACGTAATACGTAATATGGTATAACGTTAATTGGCCAATTCCGGTTTCATATATACAGAGCTGATGTAACGTATTACGTTATATAGTATAACGTTGTAACGTAATACGTTATATGGTATAACGTTATAACGTATTACGTTATGTAATATAACGTTATATAGTAAAACGTTATAGCGTACTACGTTACATAGTATAACGTTGTATGGTATAACGTTATAACGTAAAACGTTATATGGTATAACGTTATATGGTATAACGCTATATCGTAATACGTTATATGGAATAACGTTATAACATATTACCTTATATAGTATAACGTAATATGGTATAACGTTATAACGTAAAACGTTATATGGTATAACGTTGTATGGTATAACGTTATAACGCAATACGTTATATGGTATAACGTTAATAGGCCAATTCCGGTTTCATATTTACAGAACTGATATAACGTATTACGTTATATGGTATAACGTTATAACGTATTACGTTATATAGTATAACGTTATATGGTAAAACGTTATAACGTAATACGTTATATGGTATAACGTTATAACGTAATACGTTATATGGTATAACGTTATAACGTAATACGTTATATGGTATAACGTTATAACGTATTACGTTATGTAATATAACGTTATATAGTAAAACGTTATAACGCACTACGTTATATAGTATAACGTTGTATGGCATAACGTTATAACGCAATACGTTATATGGTATAACGTTAATAGGCCAATTCCGGTTTCATATTTACAGAACTGATATAACGTATTACGTTATATGGTATAACGTTATAACGTATTACGTTATATAGTATAACGTTATATGGTAAAACGTTATAACGTAATACGTTATATGGTATAACGTTATAACGTAAAACGTTATATGGTATAACGTTGTATGGTATAACGTTAAAACGTAATACGTTATATGGTATAACGTTAATAGACCAATTCCGGTTTCATATTTACAGAACTGATATAACGTATTACGTTATATGGTATAACGTTATAACGTAATGCACTATATGGTATAACGTTATAACGTACTACGTTATATAGTATAACG